>NT_177066.1:971277-972918 GCF_000188095.3 Bombus impatiens | reverse complement strand
GCCGCAGCTGTCTGGTCGCGGCCCGTTTTTGCCTCGTTCGGACCTTGGTGGGACCGGCTTATATCTTTAACACGGTCCGGCCTGGCCGCAGCAGCAGCGCTCGACGTAGGTGGGTGATGGACACTCGTATGAACCGAATGCTTTACCGGGGGTTTTACGCTTGTACTTGTCGTGTTTGTGGTAGTGGTAGTTGTGGTAGTGGTGGTTGTGGTAGTAGTGGTAATTGTGGTGGTACTTGTGGTAGTGGTCGAGGGTTTCGCGTGATGAAGAGGGCGATAGGGGGGAGCGGTGGTTGCGAGGAAGGCTAGAACATACGGTACACAAAGTACAATGATGAATAAAGCCCATCGTCCTCATTAAGGGAAATTAGTAGAGAGCGTAAGACAGTATTCGCTGATGCATCACCATGCTTAAAATGTAACATCCGCGTGTAGAGCGAAGCACCTCGAACACGCTATCTCGGATTAGATTGGATGGAATATTTGGAGAACGCGTTGCTGTAAAAACGTTCCACGTCTTTCGGACTTTGCAACGATGTATTTCGTTAAATTCGATCCTTTTACGATGCAAAGTTTCTCAGCGATCCACTTGAATGTTTAATCCGCGTTCCGTAGTCCACGTGGCTCGTATATTAAAAGTTCGTTCCGATTAAACATTTTAAGCAAGGCTGCACCGTTTCGTTGAGATTCATTCTTATTGGAGAGGTTGTCGAGGGCTGAAGGGTCTCCCGGTGTTATCGAGCCCGCTCAGAATTACGTCCACACTCGAATATCGAGGTCTCCTCGTATTTCCGTTTCCAAGTAGTCACGGTATACGCAAAAGACGTGTCGCGTCACGGTAGACGACTAAGTTGCGACCGCGGAATTTCATTGCGATACGCACACGTACGTAAAGTATATAGTCGGTCTCAACGTTATTTTTTCGAAAATTATTTCGAATCAAAGAATATTCGAGCATAGATGAATCTTGAACAGTTGGAACAGCAAAAGAGAGAGAGAAAGAGATAGAGAGATAAAGAGAGAGAGAGAGAGAGAGAGAGAAAGATAAAAAACGGATAAGCTTCGGTTGATATTGCGGCGGTATTCGCGATTAGAGAATCATTTAAACGGGATAATATATAATATTCAACCGCGTGTCGAACCACACAGAACTTCCCAATTATTGCCAGCAATAATAATTCGAAAATCGACTTTAATCCTAACGTTTCTCAACGAATTTCTTATCGAGTATCTATCGTCGTTGGGACCAACGCGATTTCATACACGGTTCAACCCTTTAACAGTTTAATCGAAAGAAAAGAAAAAAGACACGATAGACTAACCAAACTAGATAAACAGACACTGCACTGTATCGTAATAGTAATTTCTATGTTTAACGTTCTCTTCTATCCTATGTGAGCATCTAAACTGTTCAAGGGTTAAAGGCAGGAGGGTTACAGGGTATAACGGTGATCGGGTGGTAACTGGTGCAGGATGAAGGGTTGTAGAGATATCTAAAATACGTGAAAGACGGGCTAGCGGGCAGCAGGTACATGGTACAGAGAACGTACATTTCCGATGGACCTGCGGGGACCTCCTGTAGAACGGAGTAGGCCCTGGGCCCGAGGGTGGTGGCGGTAATGGCGGCACGCTGATCGACGAA
>NT_177066.1:965544-970455 GCF_000188095.3 Bombus impatiens | reverse complement strand
AACCCGCCGAGGAAACCGTCGACGGTTCCCGTATGCTCCAACGCACACGGCCAGGGCCCGTGACTGAAACACCCGCTACCACTCCTGATCAATCCGATCACGATGCTCGGACGATCGTCGATCTGATCGCGATCGATTTCGCGCGAGCAACTTTTAGCCTGATTAATGACTGAATAGATTGACAGAGGACAGAAACGGGGGTTGGAGGTAGAGGGCTGAATGAACGGGCGCAAGGGATGTTTGTTTTATCAAAGATTTATCTCTACCTCGATGCATCCAGTGATTTCGATCGATAGCATACAGTGATAGGATATATCAAATAATGGATAGTACGGTTTTTCGTTTATCTTGAGACCAATGATTTCAATGAGTTCAGATGAGCTGAAGTTGCAGCGACGCGACTACGACCGACGTACGAATGCTTGTTGCTCACCGCCTCGGCGTTAGATGGTTCAATGGATGAGTCGAAATGACGATGACTATTTGGCTGACTACACGACCGTGACGATGATGAAGGACGATGGTAGATCGAAGAGATGTGACTGGTGATGATTACGAGTGAACGAGAGGCGTCACGTAGGATGAAAAGTCATGGTGCTAGGTGCAGATATATGAAACAATATTATTGATACGTGAAACAACGTGACAAGGATTATCTATCGATGATGCTTGGATCAAGCGCGTTGATGTGTTATTTTCATAAAAGATGACGGTATTTTCTTTTTTCTTTTTTGCTAATGCTCGGCGTTTAAAAAGGGACACACTTATCCAGATAGCTTTAATTTACTCGATCGATTCCATTGTCCGATACTATATATGTTTGACATTGAACATTCTGCTATAGCTAATTGTAAGAACGGTTAAACGAGTTGGTTGGGCTAATTCGCGGTTTACGGAGGTTGTTCAGGAAAGAAAGGGGTAAACAACATGTTGCAAAACTTTCTGCACGGACAATCAATAGGGCTACTGATTACTAGAGATTTGGACTCATAGGCAAAGACAAAAAGATAGAAACGATTAAACAGGAGTGTCATGCATTTGCCTAAAACATTAACGACCACTTGGCAGTTAACGCGTCCGACACACACCGCTTAAAGAATTCATTTGACAAAGAAGATGCGCGTTGCAGATCGGCCTGCGACGAATCTTTCTACGATCGACACTTTTCAATGAAGTTACGGCCCGTACGAACAAAGAAAGATACAAGCACGTACAGCGATACTCTTAGAAGCGGTGGATGTCTCTTGCAACACGATTCGAACAGGGTAAATACGGTCAGGTATGACGAACGGTTTGGCTTTTGGGACCCACAAGAGCAAACAGCAGACCAAACTCGCATAATATGTATATAAATAATGTGTATAAAGACTTCTATCCAAATCAATCAATCAAATTCAATGGTATATGCGAAAATGCAAAACACGGAACTCGTAATTGATTACGAGCGCCAATCGATTTGGGTTACGATCTCTTGAATACTAAATCGATCGACTGTACCGATACAAAGAGATGACAAAGGACGTATCGATGCCTGTTCGTGCTACTTACTCGGTCGTGGGTGCCTTTCAGGCTCACTGCCCTTTTCCCTTTGCTCTTTCTCCTTGTCCTTCGGCTCCTTTTCTTTCTCCTAAACAAAAGGCACTCGATCGATAATGTTGTATCATTGAATTAATCGTGGAATTATTTCCAGTTTACACGTGATCGAGTCTTAAATATCGACTAAGTCTCTTTGACGAGAACGTAGCTAGTTGTCATCGAGGGTTTTCCCCAAAGAAATACCTTGGCGTCTTTAGTGACGGACGGTGCACGCGGTGGTTGACGTTTAGGTGAACGACGTTCGGTCACGGTAGGACCAAGACTCTGAGAACGACCGGTTCTTGGACTGTTCTTAGGACTGGACTTGGTCTTAGGCTGAATCTCCTCGCGGTGCTCTTTCGTTTCCTCTCGACGTCGTGGTATCACGGGCTCCAACTTCTCTCTCGTTGGAGAGGGAAGTAGTGCACCGTCACCTGACAGGAAAGGAGAACAGGTTTTTTCTATTTTCATAAAATTCGTTGTTGCACCGTTTGAAATTACTTCGATGTACTTACCCACGCCAGTTGTACGATCCAAGTGATGGCGGATCAAGAAATCTTTCCTTGCGCGAGCAATGGCTCTTTCCGGGTCCTGTCGGCCGATATATCAATTTTATCGATATCGTTGGGATTAATGAATCGTCAGTGGACAAGTACGTACCACTTTAAAATCGTCATGCAAAATTCCGTGAACGGGTCTGGCTTGTACCGATGATGGTCGGCCAGCAGGGGGCATGGTCATCGTGGCGGCAACGGGGGCGACCTTCCTCGTGTTCTCCTTTTCTTTCTCTTCCTTCGTCACTGACCTAAATATGCAACCACTTGTCACCGTGTTTTTTCTTCCACTGACAATTCGGCACGAGGCACAATCGCGTGGAAGAAATAAAAGGCAGCTACGACAAAACCCGTACGAAGATTCGAACAATTCGTCCCTGTACAACTACGCTTGACTCTCTTCTTTTCTTTTCTTTTCTCCTCTTTCTCTGGCTCGAGTAGAGCGTGTACATGAATGGAGGTGTCTCTGTCTCTGACGATAATTGGTTAGCGAATATTCACGATAAATGCTAGAACTCATCGTCAAATTAATCACCGATGTCGCATTCCTGATAAGTCGGACGCCAGTAGAATCCAATCGTGCCAAGTCAAACGCCGATGCTCCCTATGCATACGCCGATACTGCTACGTTCACAGTACTAGAGAATTATACGTACCAACGAGAATGGATAATATGTAAATTTGAAAAATTGTCGATCGATCGATCGTGCTCGTAGCTCGATGGATAGCCATATTCGAAAATAACCAACAATCCGTCTGATATCGCAAGAGTGCAACTACTTCTAACGATTTTTTATCCGTCAATTGATCGGCAAATTTCATTTCCTTCCATTCGTACAATCAGCTTTCGTTTACGTCTAATTTGTTTAACGTTTGCTATCGATGTTCTTCTACCTTTATATTTCTGTTCATCGCGTTGCGAAACGGATACCGTTTACCATTGACATTGATTGTCAAGTAACATGGAAAACTTGAATGTTTGAGAGTGGAGTAGTGTACTGGCCTGGCAAGGGACAGCGCGTTGAGAGCGTGGTTACTGGAGACTCGTTTCCACAGCGAAGCCTCGTCCTCTGCTGCCAGACCGCAACCCCAGTCGCGATGCTAATATAAATCAGAATCAATCATTCTGTTGCTTTTTACTTCCTAGGCGCTAAGCTATAACGCGTTTGCAGCGGCACTATGGCGCGCGCGAGCGCACATACGCACACGCACACACAAACACACACACGCGCGCGCGTGTATAGAGAACATGCTATGGAAGACACAGATCGTACTACGTTTCGTGTGCAAACGATTTTCGTTGATTTCGATCGGTTTTGACGTCTGAGGAATATGTGCATGCATGTGTACGATGAGTATATGAGTTTGACAGAAGATCGTAGAGATTTGTCGTGATCGTTGACGATGATGGCCGATCGATATTGAGTCGTGTTGTGAATCAAACGTTCAGAAATCGTTGAAAAAAAAAAATGATAAGACGAACACATGCAAGTTTGAATGCACTCGTAAATCGACAACGTTCATCCTTTGGCTCTGTATTTGTAACACTTAGGATATTTACAAAGACACACGTACACTAATGGTTCTATGGATGGCGAAAGCCTGCCTAGGGAACACTCGAGAAACGAAAGACACTAAGAAAGGTGTAAAGGGGGAATATCGTTTCCAAATTGAAACTCGAAGAACAAATATCGGCGAAAGAAAGGATGGAACAGTGGCATCTTTGTTCCCGGAATTACCTTGTACTCGTCAGCGAGTCGTCTAAGCTCGATGACATCAGACGTAGGAAACGGTTTCTTCTGCGGTTTGCTCAGCCCTTTATCATCCGATATCCTTACGGTCCTACCTGACTTTTTACCCCTGAAAAGAATCAATCGTGGTTGTAGGGTACTCTAGCGTATGTTCTTCTGTTTTTTTTTTCTTTTTTCTCATTCTCGATGAGTGTGATATACACGCGCGAAACACGTCGCAATCGACCTCGGATCGTCGTAGATGCTTTCTCGTTCTTCCCTTCGAATCTCTTCGTCTACGCGATGCTGCATACGGGACCGTGTACGATAAGCTAGCTCGGATTAATATACGTCATCTTGAATTCTGACCTGAAAGCTATTTTCAAGTCCGGCATATCCTCCTCGCGCTCGTCGCCCTCGGGCACCACTCCGTCGATGGTGTCGGCCCCGGTTCCTCCGACCAGCGGCTCCAACTCCGACGCTTGCATTCCTGTGATACATCGACAAGAAGAAAAAAAAAAGAAAAAAAAGGAAAAGAGAAACAAGCGAATGTTAAAAAGATTCCAGAAGGAGAAACGTCTTCGTGACTAAATAAATCGATACTTTTTTCTACTTGAAATGGTTCAAGACCCCTTGGAAAGCAAACGCAAGTTGGATCGGAGGAGAAAAAATTTGTCGAGATGTTCCATTTACCATCGCGCTTATGATCGACATCACCGGGTCGTTTCTTGTGAACCGGGGCAGGTCCTGTAGGGGCGATACCCTGCTTAAGAGCTCCCATGCTGAGAGATTTTCTAGGTGGGCCTGTCGTACCTGCAGGAAGTCCCGCGGCCAACACCTCCGGCGCCATTGTCTCGCCATTCGTCAGTTGAGGTCTTCTAGGCCAGGCGAACTGCAGCCGATACTCGGTGCTGATCCGCGAAATCGCTTTGCTCAGTTGACTCGGTGGCAAACCTGACTGCGTTGTAACTTCCTGTAATAACGATTTCACGATCGTTAACTTCAGATGTGCAGCCTCGTAGGCTACGCTATTCCATGGCTACGAGGCTCGC
>NT_177066.1:953819-965366 GCF_000188095.3 Bombus impatiens | reverse complement strand
GCTCGCGTACTTTCACGAGGAACGCGCGTAAGAAAGGGACGCTCGTACGAGAGAAGCGCACGCGTCAATGTATATTCGAAAAACAGGTCGAGCGAGATGAAACTCGATGACGATGACTTGTTGACAGAGAACTTGAGGAAATTGGCCTGCGGGTTACGCGTTAGAAGAAAGCTTCGAATAAACTTTTACGACTCCATTTACGTTGCTTCCATCCCTCCGCCCACATCCCCCCTTTTCTATCGTCGATTAAAAATAGGAACGAACCGATTACGCGTTTATCGATTTCCCGATTTTCGATACGCGTACGACATGGATAACGAGAGCTATAGGTTTGTCGGTCTCCAACCTTTTTCTCATTCGTGTCCGAGTAATCGTTCGTTCTGCGTCGTATCTGAAAAGTACGCGGGACGTTCGCACGCTCGTCGACTCGCACTTACTCGAACTTTGTCAGCTACAACGTTCGAATCGACGGCGTCGATGCCTCCCCCATCGGCTGCCGTCATGAATTCGTGCGTTTTGTACGCCAGCTCCGGGCATTTCTTTCGCCGTGGCAATGGTGGTTCCAAAGTGGGTCCTGAAACGAATAAACGTGGCTGCTTGAGATCTTTCATTTGGTATCTATCGTCTTTTGTTTACACGAAAGGGACACTACGCGCGTCGCGTTCTCGACCGCTTCTCCTTCGAACGAGTGAAAAGAAACCTTTCGGTTCGCGTCACGATTCGAACGTACGATCGTTTAGAAATCGATTCCGTTCTTTCTCCCTATTGCTGGTAGTAAGCCAAGAGAGCAGCTTGTTCGAGCAGCCAAGAGAGACGCTTGAGTGGCTCGAGACTTCGTTTGGGGATGGAAATCGATTTCTGATAATAGAGGTAATTAAACAGCGGCCGAGAACGTGCACGATGTCACGGGAAACGAACTTATAAAAAGAGGCGAACATCTCGAGGCGACAACACACAGAACAAGCGGGAAGCTGCTACATCTTGCAGTATCTGCAGGCACGCGCGCGTACGCCGCACACAGAAGATCACACAAAGTCGTAGAAAGGAAAAAAAGCGTTCCTCTGTAAGAAGCAGGGAAGAAGAAAATGAACTTGTAGTCCTTCTCTTTCTCGTTTCTTTTCATTTTCGAAGCAACACGTCCACGCATAAGCATCCAGCAGCCGTTGTTCGCCCTCTTACCAACACGCTTGGTAATTAACTCTCTATATTTTCGCTAGCCGCCTGTCGGAGCAGAAACTGGAAGAGGCACTTTCTCCTCTCGAGGCTCGAACGCTTGGAACATTGCTGAAAGACGATTATAAGCGACAAAAGCTTAGAAAGCGTCTCGAGTGGCTCATAGTTTCGCGAAGCTTGCTTTTGTAAACCGCTGGATGTTTTCCTCGGTCTCGAGTTCTCGCGGAGAGATCTCGCCATCGTTCCGCGACCTCGCGTCCTTCCCGTCACGATTTCCACGCCCTGTTCAACGATTCGTCGTTTCGATTTCACTGGAAATCGTATTTCGTAGAAATCGACGCGACACGGCACCGCGTTTCCATCGGTGCTGTTTCGTCGCTGACGCGCCGCGCGTTGAATTAAGGTCAACGGAAATCGGATTCCGAAGAGACGACGTTGAAATCGCCGCACAGGGGTTAAAAGTTGAACACGAGACGAAGTTAAGTTGTCGTTTCGAGGAAAAGTTGCCGGATACGGTAATCCGCCGGTACTTTGAGGATAAGTCGTGCCGTGCCGGCTTTCGGTCACGCGATTCCAAGCTTCGAAGTGTTTCGGGAAATGCCAGGTGACAGAAAGAGAACAGAAAGAGAGGACAGTTTGAGAGAGACAGGCCGATTCTTCGCGTGCAAGCGTTTCCGTTTGCATTCTGTCATTTCCGCGCAACCGATTCGTCGCGAATGTTCCGCTTTCAGTGCGGCCATAATCGCTAGGCGATGCTAGGACAGTCAACAATAACGTGCACACGAATGATCGATGCGACGTTGAGCGTCTATGCATTCGTCTCTCCTCGTTTCTGATCGTCTAATGCGACTGTTTTATCTGTGTGCGTACGTACGTGGCGCGTGTGTTTGCACGTCCATGTTTGCGTGTCTCTGCGTGTGACGATGCGTGGATCATTAACTCGGTTATATAAGCGTCGTTGAAACTTTAATACGACGATATCGTGCACTTTGGTGTCAGTGTTGATCTGTTTGCGGTTGTTAATCGAACTAGATTTGTTACCAACGAGCCAGTTTGCAGAACGAATCGAATCGAAAAATCAGTATCCTGTTGGAAATGGCTCGATCTATACCTAAATCAGATAGTAGGAGAATGATAGCGAGGCCTATCGAATAAGGACCATTCTTCCGGTGTGTTTTGATCGAAGCTAATCGCATCGGTAGGATGTCAGCTTTGTGCTCCAGTTGCGTAGGTGAATAGAGATCGACGCTCTCTGCTCGATCATCCGTAGGGGAATACTTCGTTTTATGCCGCCGAATTATTAGATCATGCACCAAGGGAAATAATAGAAAAAACAGTTTTATCGTTTCATCGCCACACAAGTCGAACGATCGCTTCGAAAGATAACACGGTACCGTTTTTTATAAGAATAAACATGCATCAGCTTCGTTTCATTCCGCAGACAGATGCTCTACTTTCAAGATCTATGAATAATGTTAGGCTTAACTTCCATATGCATGGCAAACACGATCGAACGCAGTGATACCAATGGTCTGTAGGACAAAGAAACGATCAAAGTTCCGATCACTCGTAAAGATCGTGCAACGTGCAAGTATTCAGTCGATCGACGAACGAAGGTGCACGCGAGATTGATTTAATACCGAAAGAAAAAAAAAAGATTTCCTGTGTTCGAAAACATAAAAAGAACGAGACTTGACGGCGGAAAGGAAAGAAAATGACATAAAAATAGGAGAAAAATGAGGAAAACTGGACGCTCGTTCGTTAGGCACTGATACGTAAGATCGTTTGCTCCTTTCGCTTTGCTAAATCGAAAAGCAGACGGAAGAGTCACGGACAAGAATTTTCCATCAACCGTTTTCCTATTTGTTGCTTTTCTCTTTAATTGTAATACCATTGTGAGCTGTGACAGTCGCGTAATATAATTGTCAGCCGGCATTTCTCGGTCACCCATGTCGCAGACTTTAGTTCATGCCAGAAAACTGTCAGAAGGATTTCCGTGCATATCAATAGCCGGTGTGAGACAGATAAAACCGCCTCCTCTTTCACTAGCACCTACGCCTTCTAGTTTCAACCGTCGCTCGACTTACTGGCTATGAATTAATTATCTCCACGGGCTAACGTTCTCGTTTCAGCCAATGAAACAACTCTCATTCCCTTTGAATAAGGATTCACCGAGAGAAGTTTCGATGAAAGTAAAAGTTCGCGGTTTCCAGAAGAAAAGAAGGCGAGCAAATAACAGGTAGAAACGAGAGATTTGCCCGTTTTCGTCTCCTTTCTTTCCGTCGCGTCACGTTTCGACGATTCCCAACGCGCGGGCTGCAAATAAATTAATTACACTGAAGCGGCTGTTCGCACGCGGGGAAAGTTATTTTCGTCGAGTGTTTGTTTGATGCTATTTATCCGCCAATTTTAACGTGTATTTACGCCATAGAACGTTGATTTACGCAGTTGATATTTGCTGCGTGATCGATCATTTTTGATAAGTTTCCCCTTCGAATCTGATCGAAATGTAAGCGCATCGGACAAAATCATCGAGCCGGACGTTTGCGCGCTGATTCCAATTGAAACGATAGAAACTATTCATCGGACGTGAATTGCCGTCGATATTAATCAGAGACTAGAATTACAATATTGACCGTGTGTGTTTATGTATTTGGATAGCGTGTACGTCGAAACGAGCATGATACGCGTAGAATCGTGTGCTTGCCTGGCTTAATGTATTTAAGCAGAGATAACAATGGGTGATTCGTCAACGAGATCGAATCGAACTAATAATCATCGAGGCCACTGTCATAAAAGATATACACCGGATTACCGATACGATAGTCGTTCGACTATGTTACGAGCCGCGCACGTTTCTCGTATCGCGTTTTCTGCGTGCTTCCTCGAATCGATCGAATTTTCAAGCAAAATCCCGCCACTTGACAGCTATTCGAAGAAGAGTTCGCGGGCAATACGCAATGGACTAGCATTGATTAGTCGCGTCGTAACGTTGGCAGTGGAAAACAGGTCAGACGGGAATAATTTTCAGACCGAACAGAGTGTAGTAAACCGGTAATCGTAGCGAAAATGTGGGTCGCCGCTAGTCTTCCGAAACGGTTGGGCTCTTTCCACCGTAAAAATTGCGGAATATTTTCGCGATAAAAGACTTTACGTCGTCCGTAGCAACTGTTCCGTGTATATAACTTTACGTTTGCCAAGAAACTAGAATGGCGAGGGAAGGAGGAGGATAAGGAGGAGGAAGAGAAAGAGATGTGGTCCGATGCATCGAGGAATCGAGTACGTTTTCAAGTGGAAAAAACGTAGAACGCCAGGGTGACCGTCGACGAATCCACTACGATCGTGGCCCCTGTAACACGTTGATTAATCCCCGTTAGGCGAGTCGGTGGTTTTGCGTGGGCGTAATTTGCCGCAAATTCATCTAATATCGGCGGTGTCTCGCATCTCCCGGCCGATAATTAAATTTGTTGCTCATTAGCCAGTGACGGGCATTAGCCTAGTCGATGGTTTTCCGCGTACGACACGGGAATTAATTGTCTCGAGCGATTGTCTCGTCCGATCGTAGGGACGATTAATCGTCGCAATTTCACGATCGACAGTTTTCGAAGGCAGACGATCGCGCGTCTCGGTCGTACGAGATAATCGCGTACGCACATATACGCGTATCTAGTATCTATACACACGCGTACACGAATAGCGTCATGTGTTTTGCCAATCGCAGGGACGAATCGGGATTGAAAATTAATTAGCTGCGGTCTAATTGCAACGATTAATCGCTACAATCGGCCTGAAGTCCAATGGGACGGCGTACACCACCTACAACGCGGCAAAAGTATAGAGGCAAGCGCCGCGAAAAATGTTTGATTGCCGTGCAGGCGAAAAGAAATGCGGCGAGCAGAAAAGTCTAAGGAAACGCGCGCGGTACCTTCGACCTAACGATTTCAATTAAGAGGCTCCCAAACGCAGAGACGTATGCAAAACTGAAATGCGTTTCTACTGCGCTAAATCGGAAGGCGCGATCGACGCAGCAAATAAAATGAGAAACAGATACAACTAGGAAGAAGCTTTCTTTCTCGATGTTAAAAAAAAAGAAAAGAAAGAAAAAGGAAACAATTATAGAAACAGAGTCCGTTTTCTCTTTTCTTCGCGTTTTCTCCGTTTTACGTAAAGTTGAATAAGCGGTTCGTCTAAACGTCTTGACAAGTCGAGCAGCGCAAGGATACTATTCATCGTCCTTCTATCTTATGTAAATGGACAGGGAAACCCGCGTTTGTCTATAGAAGGAATTGATTTGCTTCGGAGTTTTTTACAATACGCAATGTTTATCGAGCAATCGTTGGATGTTGAAAAATCGCGTGTCGTCTCTTTCTCAACTTTCTCGGGCGAGAATTCTTTGGCGAAAACCGTGAGGGGCCGAGTGGTTATTTTTAGCGCGAATCGCGAAGCTGATAGTTCGAGAATTCTGGAACAAGTTGTAACAAGTTGTATAGAGTTCAATATATGTATATGCTGCGTATATACAACGATACATTTTCGAGGCAAACCACTGTGCGAACTTTCGTGCAAGTAAATGCGGAGGCGCATCGTGCAGTATCTATCTAGCCTATGTATCTACTTGGAGCAGAGGTAAAGGTTGTAGGTGTTTCAAGCGGTCCGTGATAACGGACAGTCCGACTGGCAAACGTTAACGTATAAAACATTTGACAATGCACGAAATCAAAAACAAAAGAGAGTAAAACGTCTTCGAAGGAGCACCGTTTCCAAACGAGACTCTTCCAAGGGGCAAGATAGAAAAACAAAAGGGTGCACCTTTGTTCGTTTCGGTTCGATGAGATACGCTTCTCGACGAAATACGTTCTTTCCCCCACTCCTCCCTTTTTCTCTTATCTTCTTTGTTTCTTTGTTTTTTAAGATCGTAGCGACTGTACACTTCGCGCGTTTCCTCGAGAGAAGTACCTCGATCGGTTATGCCAACATGCCCTGCGTATACAAGATCTAACGGGTACAAAGAAAAAGAAACGCGTGCCTAAGGACAGTCGATGCAACCTAAACACAGCCTGCACAATGGATGCATTCACACACCGACGTGACAGATGAGAATGTTCGCGCGAGATTCGTCGCAAAACTCAGAGGCAAGCGCAGAGAGGAGATTGAAACGTTCAGACCTGGTTCGCACTTGTGTTTTAATCCGGTGCATTTTTTTTCGAGCTCGCGAAGCTCGAAGGTCGCTTCGAAAGCTTTGTAAACATTCTATATCGAGCACGGCTTTGCCCTCGAGAAATTAATGCGTATGTAACGGTCGAATAAAACGGAATTGTTTCTAAACACGAGACCGACCGGTGGTCTGTAATCGCACGGTACTTTTCTACTTCTCTTCGACACGCTATATGGCTATCGCTATGATTGTTCTCGGCGATGCAAAACCGCGATTACAAAATAGCAATGCGAACCGAGTCTTAGGAATCATCGGTTAACCGCAAGCAAGCATGCTCTATTAACCCTTCGACCGTGAAACTCGCGAATAGAACGTCGACGAGTATCGACGGTGTCGCGGCACAGAGCTCGGAAGAAGGTGTCTGGCGACGTTTCCGAAAGCGAAAGTTACTTCAGAAGGGTTAATTACGTTGGATGGGATCTCCTCGCGCCTGGGGAATGGGATGATTAAAAGAAAAGAAGGGCGGAGTTGAGAATGAAACGGAGCAAGGCCAAAGTGGAAATTCCACCCCCCAAAAGGTGTTAAAAAAAAGGGGCTAAAACGAGCGAAATAAACCGTAATAATCTAGATGTTTGCGTAGCTCCGATCGTTCGTCTTACCTTCGTTGTTCTCATCCTCGGTTGACTTGGCCGATTGTAGCTTCGCGCTCGGTTGCTTCGCTGCAATCAAAATTCGCAGCTGGCACCGTATTCGTCTTTCTTTTTCTCTTTTCTCTCGTTCCCATTTTCTTTTCTCGTTTTGTCTTTTTCCCTTTTACTCGTTGTCTTTCGTTCACTTTTCTTTCCCTTTACGTTCTTCGCTTTTTACTTCTCTCTCGCTAAACTCGCTCTTTTCCGGTTATCCGTATTTTGGCTGCCCAGTCTAGTGACCCGTTTCGGTTTCGATACCGCTTGTCTTTGCGTTTCTTTTTCAATAACAACAACGATAACAAAAAAAGAGAGAGAGAGAGAGAGAGAAATTGGCCCGAAAACCGATCCCACGTTCACGAGAACGTCCAAGCAAGCTCGTTGCCAAATCAAACGTGAATCGTTTGTAAATTCCTGGCCGCTATCGATAACCGATAGCTACGCCTAGTGATTAATTAATTATTTTCACGGTAGCTCACGAGCCGTGATTGGGTTGATATAGTCTGCGTGATCGACGGCCACGTGTCTCGAGACGTTTTGCGATCTTATGAATCGCGACTCTGAGGATGTATAGGACGTTTAGGCTCGTATTAATATAGAATCTAGGATAGCTGTATATATAATTAAGCGTTTTGTCACACGTTCACGTAAACGTCGGCATTCAAAGTAAGGAATTAAGATGGAGGAAAGGAAAGTGTGAAGAGTTCACAACATCGACAAGACTGAACAAAGAATGTACACGTTATGGAGAAATCAGTGGTATAATTGGACGTATAAGACAGACGTAGTGAAACAAAATGTTATACATACTTATATATGGTACGATTATACGAGTCACGAAGGTGAGAGACATGGCGGTGGTGGTGTGAAAACGGGAGGTGAAACGTGACGACAGAGCGTGTGCGGTATTAATGAGACCAGATGTATGATGACTATAAGTAGCACGATCAAAGAAAGAAATAAAATCGCTAAACACCTTTTACAATACTAACAAGGGGAAGAAAAGATCATGAGAAAAATGGAAGTCGATAAGTACGAATCATCTGGAGCGTGATACGAGCGTGAATTTCTTCTTTCATCTAAAATGTGATCATAATCATTATTATTATCGCTATCAACATCGTCATCGCGTCTATTTAAATTTCGCATTACACGTTTTTCCACTTAATTCACCGATCGCGTTTTCAATGCGTATTTCTCTATAAGCGTCGCCGCGTAGCAGAGAACGCTCGTAACGTGAAAACTAAAATGCCGTTCGCAGCATATTTCTACGTATGAATTTCGAGGCTATGGTACGTTAATCGCGTCTCTAACAACGTTATTCAACCCGACGATTCAGCGACGTTGTTGCAATAAAAACGCGGAACGCGTCACTATTTTTCCCTCTTTTTTTCTCTTCTTTTTTCTTCTCTTTTTTTTTCTTTTTCACGCTCGCGACTGCTGATATGATTCTAACGAATTTATGGAGACAATTATGTAACCTTTAAACAGCACGGTATGGATGCCTGAGGAAATTTATCCAGTCATCCTTAATCAGGTTCGTTGCTCGTGTTAGTTTCTTTGTGAAAACCGCTTCGTAGATTTTTTCTTCTTTTTTTTTTTGCTAAAGCGCTCTGCTGCTGTTTTATTTACTCAAACACCATACCGATATCGAAACTATGCGACGATTTAGCTAAGAGACTAGATCGTACTGATCAAACGACTGACTTTTTCTAGATCGTGAACAGAGTATGTATATATAAACGGAGAGTTAAATAATAAATAGAGTGAACTTACTCGACGTCGGCGGTGGTTGCGGAGCTCGACGAACGACCGTATGCTCCTGATGCGGCCCAGTGTACTCGTGCCATGTGTACGTGCTCCTATACTCTGAATGGAGCTGCTGTAATACAGAATCGATGCGGCGAGTTATTACAAAACGATAGCTGAAATATCGCATAGTAGATTTCGTGGATCTTTCCCTTTAAGCACCGCGAGTCGTTGTGAAATAAAACATCCACCTCCTCTTCGTTTCGCACACTTTGTTGCGTTTTTCCCTTCGACGCTTTCGACACCTATGATATTCACCGATCCGATATACCTTCGAAACACCTAACGATGTAAAGATCGAATCGTCGAACTCAAAATCATTGGGGGAGGGCAAACGTTTGAAAAGAAAGGCCGGGAATTTGAATAAATAGGACGATCCTATTGTGACGAACTTGTTAACCATATCGTGTCAGAGTTAATCCAGTACGAACGGTTAGGCGATCGATAAAACGATTTGCCGATTGTCTGTGACGATCGAAGCATAAGTTCGGCCCCCTTCGGTGTTGTATATCGCGTGTACGATTCAACTTCGGGTATCTGGATAGACTTTACATTTCCCTGCGACAAGTAGGAACGAGAAGTCAATCGTATCTGCTGTTGGCGAGAATGTTCGAACCTATGCACGTACAATCGAATACGATGACAACGGGTATTGATTCGCAGAAGTGGCCAGAAACGACTCCTTCCTTCCTTCCCTTTCGTTTCCTTCTTTTTTTTTTGTTTTACTGTAAAAAATGGAGTTTCCATGAATGTCGATCGGTTTCCCTTCGATGAATGTACGACGCTGGTATAAAAATAAAGCGTTAACGCGGCTTCGTGAAGGTTGCGACGAACAAAGACAGAGGACAGATAAGGAAAAAGGAAGAGAATTATAGAAAAAAAAAGAAAAAAAGGAACGACACCACTTTACCGGCGCGAAGATTTCGACGAACGTCAGATCGTTTTCATGGACCGTGGATAGGCGAGGAGAAAAGACGTTTTCTAAAAGGCATAAGAGGAACGGGGATATATTTTATCGCATTAGCAGGCAGGTCGGTAAGCTGTCTCTTTCCGCGGGATTTTATAAACCTGACAGATTTGTAGCGGCGTCGCTAATTGCGTTGTCCTGTTTTTTCAGAGTTGATTGATTTAGTTACTTAACCCAGATACTGTCGGTTCTATGTCCGAGAACGCGGAGGTGACAACGTGGTCTGGACACGCGTACCAGCGCGTATGGTCAACCCGGCTACGTTCTCTAAATATTTTCATTCGTTTCCATGCTCATCTGTCCGACCGGACTTTTTCCCATTAACAAGGAGCAAGTAAAACAACAAGCACGATCATCGTTGTTGTATCTTCAAATATTGTACTACAGAGCCGGATAACAGTAACTACGTTACGCATTTCGACATTTCCGAAATAAAAGAAACTGATATTTAACGATTCGAGGGCGACTCGAGGAGCATGAAATATTTCCAACGTTGTGTATCTGGGCGTTCATTGTACCAATTAAAACATGCTGCAAGGTTTCGATAGATAGACAGACAGGTCGATGCATGGGGCTTCCATAATCCATTTGCAAAAGCTTTAGGCTCATATGTCTATCGCGCAGCGAAATAATTATTGTAATTTAGGCCGAGATGGTACCGACGTCGTGCTAATCTATTTGTCTTTTATTTTTATATAGATTTCATAATATCTTGTTACAAAATTGTATTCTCTTCTTCTATTGTGTTATCAAAGAGTATTCGACCTCGGGGCGCGATATTTACGCAGTCGGTTACAAACCGCATTTCTCCCGTTGCATTTCGAAACAATTTGTTCCGGTGTGGCGTACGTGAACGCAAAGCAGAGGAGAGGCGCGATCAAAAATGGATCGGTTGATTTAAAAGTATAGCGTCGATGCAGAGCGGAAAAGCAGCACCTACGGCTAGTGCGGTGGACTGCCGTATTTACGACCGTCTATCGATCCTTATACGTTCATTTATTAATGCCGATGTGGGGCACTGTTAACCTTTTCGTATGTCGCCGCGCCCACGCCACGCCACGCCGCTTCGCCACTCGCCCTACCACGCGAACATTTCCATAATTTCGTCCGATCGCTTACAAAGTCAACGATAAGCGGAATTTGATGACCTACTGCGAAATTTTCAATCGACGTCGCTCTGATCGCTAAATACCGGTAAGAGGTACAATTTAAGACGCGAAAGTTTCCTATTTGCCATAAAAAAGAAAAGAACGAAAAAGAAAGAATAAAAAGAAGCGAACAACGCTACCTCCGTTGTTGGTGGAAACTAGTTTCGCGAAGCGAAAGAACTTCCGTTAACTTAATCACGATGTAGGCGATGGAGAGTCTCCCAGCGGAGGATTCGATCGACTTCGAATCGCTGAGAGCTCGTAGATCGCGGAAATGAAAAGCAGAAGCGGTATTCGAGGAAGGGAGGGCAAAATCAAAAGGTCGATGTGATTGTTCCGATGAAATTAGATAGCGGTAGTCGGGCACGAAACACGCGAAGGCCCGCGGAGTAATTGTCGTTAAAAGTCGCGTTTAACGAGATAGCCGGTTAATTGATAATTACGCCGTAGTACAAAGAAAACTGCACCGAACGATGTCGCGTGTGCAATTAATAGAGACACCGCTGTGAACGCGTCTCGTAATTAAAACACGAATAACTAACGAGAAATTATACCGAGCTCGCTCGAATCTGCGAACGCGTGCGAAAACGGAACGAAGACGACGAAGTC
>NT_177066.1:944590-953277 GCF_000188095.3 Bombus impatiens | reverse complement strand
CGTTTCGCGACTTCGATAATTGTCTGAAAAGTTGGCCGATTATACGCTCGTTGACTCGTCTCTGAGAGGAAATTCGTCGAGTCGGCGAATCATTCGCTTGCTCGAGGATTCGACGCAATCGTTCGACTGCGGCGGCGACCGATCGATATTCGTCGAAAATAGATGAATATAAAATTCGCGAACTACGACGTGAAGGCACCGGCAGTTCATTAACGAATCCGGGTGTGAATGAAACTCTCCTTTCCACGAATACAACTGTCACCCCGGTGTTCTCGACCTCCTCCCGAAGGATCTTTTTCTTCTCCAAGCTCCTTCTCTTCGCTTCGAATAGGAATATTTCACGCGCTGCCGAATTGCGAGGAAATCCCAGAGGCTTCGACAGTACGTCGTACATTACGCTAAAAGGGATCGACAAATTCCATAAAGTTCGATCGAAAAGTGGACACGCGTTTGAATATTTACAGCTCTGAAAAGTTTCCACTCGTAACATATATTAGAAGAAAAAGGAAGAGAAAGAGAATTCTCCTATGTAGAAGTTACTTCGACGAATTCGGAGAACCAACTGCGAATGTTACGTACCGAGAAAAATATAAAACGAGGTCGAACGATGTTACAAGTCTTTCGTTCGCGTATAGTGAAAAGATCGTTGGTGGTATTTCGACCAAATAACTTTCGAATCGGCAATTTAAACTTTTAATTACTCCTTCGTTTTCGCTACTCGAACGTCAGTGGTTAGAGAACGTTCGAAAAAGGCGCACTGCTACACGCCGTCAGCCGACAACAGACTGACGAAAATGTTGCGCGAATTCTCGGTCGGCGAAACGACATCGCCTTTTTCGCTCCGTTCGCGTCTCTCGTTTCACGAGGTAATTTCCAAGCGATCGAAGATTTTTCGCCTCGGCGGAGTACGGAGAGAAATCCGTTTTTCCAACCGGCTGCATGCCGATGAGACGTCGAGATGACATCGTCGAGAGAGCGATCCTATCTCCTTTCCCTTGTAGCTCCTCTTTCCTCCCCTGGTTAGACTTCCAAGACAATTATCGTTCTTCCTATATCCCAGCATGGCCCCGCTTATCACTCTTCGATGTTTTTATTAATCAATTTCTTTTCCGCGTAGTGCTCGAGAAGAAATTCGTATCGAAATTGTGGTGAAAATTTACGAAGAATACGACGACGATGATTCTTGCATTCGCGAAACCAGCAACTTCACGACGAATGACCTAAGCAAACACTGGGCGCTATGAGAAAGCGTTAAATTCATGCTCGAAGGACTCTTTTGGTTTGACTATAAAAAATTGAACAGTCAACAGATCGAAGAGATTGGATTGGCAAACGAGCCCGGTAAATGTGATATCGCGAGAACAGAGTACGCTGAACGGTTGCTTTTTGTTGTTATTATGATCAACAGCACGATCGTCACCGTCGCGATCGGTGTCAGTGAAGTGAACTCGAGGATTTACGAGCCACTCGTTGCGATATCCGACTGCTCGGAACGTAGCCCGTGACACAGCGGGTCCTCGAAGCGGTTTAACGAGGAAACTCTTTCGCTATTGCAGTTTTGCTTTCTGCTCTTTCTCGTGTTTGCTCTCGCTTGCGTTTCAGAACTTACTTGCTCGAAGAAAGCGAACGATTCAACATGCAGTTTCGCGCGGACGTATTTTTAATTTGTTATTTAATTCATTTTTATTACACGACTCGAAAGAATCGATCGGTCGAGTAAAGTCGTGCAATTGCGTCGAAACCTAGCGTGGCCTGCACTCGTATTGACAACCTTGCGCGACCTCATTTTCCTATCAATCGTAGGGAATTCGAAAGGGGCAAAACAAATCGGAGCGGGAAACACCATGGCAGGGAAAAAATTAAATTCGCTTGCTTGAAATTCAGATGAATCCTGCTGGACGAACATGGACGCGAAAGGATTCGCAGGATGAGCGAAACACGGCGCGTAGCGGAAAGAAAAATTGCAGGGACGTGTTAGTGACGAGGCGGAAATAACGATGCGAAACCGTGTCAGAAAGAATAATTAAAACTGTGGAAAACACGACCCCGATTGTGAATGAAAAGACGAACGAGCCGGGAAAGCATCTACGCTGCGTCTGAATAGTAAATAGTAACTCCCCGGACGATTATTAATGTAAGTGGAAGGATCAGCAAACAGAGTCGACAGATACTGATCAAAGGAAGGTAGCCCAATGCTTGTTCAAAGTTGAAAAGACAAACATTTTGCAGGAGTTACGAAGCGTAAGATCGAGTCTTGTCCTTGTGTAACTTGCACGTAATTCTTATCAGAGGAAGAAGAAAAGTAGAAGAAGAAGAAGACGAAGTGGAACAAGATGTTTCATAAAGTAGATCTACCTCTTGACGAAGAGAGGAAAGAGAGAAACGTACGATGGTCGAAACTTCTTCACTGTGTGTCGTGCCGCATTGGCGACATATTTCGCAGACTAGCGAAACGGGTTCGTATCGCTTGCCAAGAAAAGAAATCGAAAATATATAGCAAGTTTCTTGCAACTATGTATCGTTTAAGACAATGTAGTGTACAAGCGTGTAAAGGTAGAAGACTACGAAATAAAATATAGAGTCGATTGATGCATCGATGCATATATATATATATATAGCGTTGAATGGAATATTCTATAGAAACTAAACCAAGGCTAAGGACTATATATATGAAGTCGATGCTGCCCTAGCTAACCTTTCAGGTGGTTCTTGTCTTTGTAGATTTCTGTCAATTCAATTTGAACCCTCGCTGCTCGCCCTATATATCGTAATCCTTGAAAACCTCGTACGTTAAGGGTCGATGGAAGACGTAAGATAACAACGAATTCTAATACTTCCTAAAACATCCCCCAAACTAGAGCGATCGTTTGGTATCCTCGAGTGCAAGCATAGGGGAGAAATTCCCCTAATTCTCTCCGCCCAGTAAACAAGATTCCATCGTGCAACGTCGCACGATCAAAATGCTTCGTATAACGCGAAGATCTTCGTGTATTCTCGGTCAACGAAAGAAGACGTTTCTACCCTTCGGTCTTATCGTTTTATAGCATCCGATAGAATCAAGCAAACTTACACAAACGAAAATAAAGAAGATGTTGTATCTCGTACTCGTAAACGTACTCCGTTTCTCTCAGCAAGTATGGGGAAAAAGAAAGGAAACGAGCGACGTCCTGCAGACTTTGAAGAGAACGAAATGCCAGCAAGGCAGGACGATCGGTTGCGCGTCGCTTGCTAACCGGAACAAACGAAATACGACTAAAAGGAAGAAGAAAGAAAGGAAAGGATAGGAACTGCAGCGTAGATAGTGACGTAACAGAGACACGGCCCTTTGACTTGGCCGATTCCCACCTGTACAACACGGTGCAACATGCGGCTTATCAACACGATTGCGCGTTGTAATCTATGCTCAGAGGCATATGGCCGAGTAGTAGGAGTCAACGTACTGCCACTCGCCGACCGGCTACACCGAGAATATCGACGAAGGAGAAACAGTGGCGCAGTGCCGGTGTTCTCCTACTACTTCGACCTCCTGATGCCAGCTGCATGCAAGCGGCGAAATACTGCGTGTCAAAGTTGAATTCATCGTGACAGCTTGCATTCTTCCATGGGCTGCTCGTACGTTCTTCGTTTTCGTTCCTATACTCTGCCCGCGGGGAGAACTCGACTTCGTCTCGATTAAGATTCTCCTGCCGGACATGGACGAATTTCGTCCAAAAAGTTTAGGAACGTTAACGTCGATAGGATTTTGAACATTCGACGAAAATAGAGATCCGTCACGAGTCGAATAAGAGGGGAAATTTCGTAGTTCTCTCTTTTGGAGTGGCGAGCAATTATTTCTGGACAAGACGATAACGTACGTACGTATATCAGGGCACAGTCTTTTGGGGTTAATTTTGCCTATGAAAATAATGAATCGAGTACACGCGAGGCCTAGTTCCACAGAAATTTTAGTAGTTGAAACGCTTACAGTCGGGTAACCTGATTTCTATCACCCGCTATTTATCGAAGTGCTTCCTCTTGCAAGCGCGATTTCTTCAAGGTTTACGAATCAACCTACGTACCCGCGTATTTGTATTATATTTATAACCCATTTTAAAAATATGCCACGGAGATATACCGTTTTCGGCCAGTGAAAGATAATTACAAGTCGTTTGAAAAAAAAGCGATTATTTCAACGTGAATGGTTGTTTCGAAACGTCAAGCAAAGCAAAAGAGAAGCATTCTTCCCGGGTATTTTTACCCTTCCGTTGTTGCGAACGAGGCTTATTATCCCATTTACCGTGACTGGCGAAAGGGTCGTTTCGCGAACCCTTCGTCTAATTTAGCCGGCGTTGCGCATTGCAGCCGTAGTCGGGCGACCAAGTAGTAAAAGTCAATGTACGTCCGACAGAAGAATGGTGCACGTGATAGTGCATATCGACGAATGAAGAGTGGCGCAGTGCTGGTGTTCTCCTACCACTTTTCATGACGCTCGGCCACGCGAATTGTTAGACGATTGTACCGGAGGTGACGGGGCGAAACATCGTTCGAACTCGATGCGATGCACTCTGAATGCCTCGTTCCTTATCTTCTCGATCGACCTTAAAACGTCCGGCCAGCACGGCAATTCACCGTAGATACGATTTGACAAATCGACGATAAATTTCCATAAGGCTGAAAGAAAACGAATGCATCGTATAATTTCATGTAACGTACGCGTTCGATCCGTTTTACGAAGAATCGACTTGTGGACGGTATTAGAGCGAGCTCTGTTACAAATTAATCCCACTAATGGCATAGCTCGTGTTGGAAATATAGCAACAACGATATTTTTATGTCCATCGCGAGACTATAGCTCTAATTTGAAATGAATCATCATTCTTTTTCTTTTGTAACTTAATGTCGTTTTTTCTTTTAGTCGTCGTTCTAACAGTCGTACTAACACGTCCTAGTTTCTTAATTCGACTTTCGTGGAAAGAACGTTGCAGCGTTTTATTAGTCGGCAAGGTGACCGACGGGCGTATTCGTCGAAAAATCGATACGCCGCATCTTTTTGTCATCGTGTCAGCGAGTCGGTGAACAAATGGTGTTTCTTCCGACTGAGACGGAAGAGACAGGAAACAGACGTCGTTACCGAGGAAATATTCCAGTCGTCGATGTTACCCCGTGTGTTGCGATCTCACATTAAACTAATTTCATCGCGTAATCGGCTACCAGAGCGTAGAAGCACAGTCGATGCTCTACTTTCGAACAGAGACAGCGAAATAGAAACAGATGTTTATCGATACGATAGGAAGAAGTTTCGTTTTTTATCGAAAAGGAGTACGGACGCCGGGAAACAACCGGATGACGATAACAGGAAGACGTATCTATTCGATTTTCGAGGCTGTGCCAGCTTTACAGCCTTCTCCTTGTGATTAATTCCCGGATAAAAGATGGTATACGCGTACGACGAAACGTTCGCAGCCGTCTACTTGTTCACGCAATTGATTACGATCTAATGAAATGTGTAATTACCCAATGGGTATAATATACCGTTCAACTAGCAGCCATTAATTTGCCCGTCTTTGCCTCTTTTATCTCTTTCCCTTCTCTTTCTTTCGTTTCATCTTCCTTTCGTTTCTCTATTGCCTGCTCTTTCTTCGCAGAACAAATTCACGGTCGCTCGTTAGAAAACAAACGGAAGAGGATTAGCATTGATTCGCCAGAATACATTTCCTCCCGAGCGCAACTAATCAAGTTTGCCAATCTTAGTCGAGCTTGTTGTTCGGGATTTATACGATTCCTACCGTGATCGTTTCGACTATAAATTATAAATCACTGTTAGAAGCTGTTTTACGAATGCTATAGAACTGCCTCGTTGAAAATTTCGTACGTTTAATACGAACGATCATAGTAGTTTGGTACGTGCTGTTATCGCGAGAAGCGGTGGGAAATGGGACAGGAACGGCGAACCGTCGCGTCGCCGGGAACACGGCAATTCTCTAGTTTCGAGATTTACGAGTCGCGCCTTCGAGTAAACCGCAATGCCAACAAACCGTCTCCCTTTTCACCCTTTCATCCTCGCACGCGAATTAATCCAAGAGACGTGACAGCCGACGCGTTTCACCGGCGTGTCGTTTTCATCGACCGTAGAGAATAATAAATTGGAAAAAAGATAGAACAAAGAGTGACAAAGCACGTATCAAACTATATCCGCTTTAAAACAATTGGACGAACTTTATCGCGAATATTCGCGCGTATTATCGTTGATCCATTTGAATCGTCAAACGAATACTTTAGGGACGAAATACGTTCGAAGGTATTCCAGACGAATTATTACCGTTATTGCTAATCGAACGATATTGCGAGTTCTAGGAATGGTAGGAATTATCTGTTCGACGAGCAAAGTAGATTCGCGAAATAATTTCCGTGCAGACGTATCCCCGTCGATCAATGTCCAACTTCGTATTGTTCGTTCCTAACAATGTGCACGCGGATGATTGGTTCCTCTGACCGATAATCCGTAATACGTATTACTTATCGAACGTACACTCGTGATTTCCAAGTATTCGATAATTTTTTCAGCTATTTGCGTGACGAGAGAATCGGCTTTTTCTGGTGCAAAAATTTACCAGGATCGTACGTGGATAAAGAAAGAAACGGCTTTAGTTTGGCGAGAAACTTTCATATTCGAGTAAGTCGCACCCTCTTTCCGTTTGGAAAATCGAACCAGCCTTACCGACACCTTCGATTCCCGAGTACTATTGCGCGTATTTGCGTGGCTGCGTGCACCTCGTAAATTTCCACGGAGGAATTGTTCGAAAGTCGTCGAGTTTCTTGTACGCGAGATGCACGGGATGCCTCGTGGAACTTGAATTGTCATTGTGGCAATTTGAGATACGAGGAGAACTTTCAACGCAGTATTCCACGTGTCTATAATTCCATACTGTGTCAGCCACGCGATTTCGTGTTTGATCTTTCGTTGTCCCTTTCAAAGGAGGAAATTCGTTTATTTGACAATCAAGCGGTAAAAGCTAAATAGTAAAAGCGAAGTAAAAGTCGATACGCCGGCATCGATTTTGATATTGAGGAGGACATCGTGTACCGCGCTACGGAAGCACGTGTTGTCTCGAGCGTAGACGAATAAAAGAAGTTCGGTTTTCGAAGGAACGATCGATAAAGCTATAAAGCGGTTTCCACGGACGAAGGCGACGGAAACAAAAGTCACGCGTAGTAAAGCCTAATCGAGGCCGGTTCGGTGAAACAAGCGCTACCGAGCTTTGAGATTCTCCATGAAAGGAAGAACGCGTAGAATTAACCTTGAATAGCTAGAGCAACGGTTGAAATAGCGCGAACGCGGCTCGCAAGATCTGCTACGATTTTTGTCGATATTTCATAATCAGTGTTACGTAAATATCATTCTTGCATGGCGAATGAAACTGCTAGAAGAGAATAAACCATCGAGTTTTAAGCTTAGTCTCGATTAGGAAGATCGTCGAGCTCGAGTGCTAGCCAAACTTTCCTCTCTCGTCGGATAAAATCGCCGATCCCTCTTCGCTAAATCTCCGCTATACACAGAGATTTCGATACGATGATAACATCGATCGTCGAGATAAAGTATACGGCGAGGCAGTACCGAGAGAATCTGAATACCAAACTATAATAGCGAGAATCGACGAGGAAGAAACTCGGCAAGCTGTTACTTTTTTACCTTTGTGATCGAGCTACGGCTCTTTGAAAATTCTTGATCGTGTATTTCCGGAACCGACGGTTCCCTTCGAGTCGTCTATATCGTCGAGGTTCGTATAATACGAAAAAGAGCCACTCGATCGAATCCTTCTTCTTCCAATACCTCTGACAACCTATACTACTCCTTCGATAATATCCCCTACGAGTAGGAGACACACACATACTCGTTCCAAGAGATACGACATCGATCCAAACGATCGAGAACTATCGTACGTTAGTATCGGGAGTGCTGTTGCTTTGGTATTATCGAGAAACAGCCTCGAGGGAACGACAAAGAATAACCGAATCTCTGTACATCGTACACCGATACCATTGACGTGTACTATTCGAGAATATTTGTAAGCGGGGCTCTCGTATCCAACATCTTCCGGCGAATCTACTCTGTGAAAATATCGTTAGAAAATCAGGAAGACGATCCACGAACGATGCAACGATGTTCCGGTCAATTTCTCTCTCACCTTGTCAATTGGCATTGAAGGGCACGCACGACAGAGGTTCCAGAATGAACCAATCATGAGGCCGCGGTGTGTGGGGCAGTGGAACAGTAGTGACACACAGCCGCTGCGGTAGCGACGGGGCCGTTTAGACGACGGGCACGGTCGTCAGGCCAGGTTGATTCCCTCCCGAGGACGTGGCTCCTCGGCGTCGACGATGCGGCTACACTTGCTTCGCTTCCTCCTGCTCCTTCTTCGCTTCTCGCCTCTCACCTTCGCCTCTCTTCGCTGCTCTCCTCTTCTCCGCCGCCGCCACCTCCACTCTACCACCTGCTCCTACCTCCTCTCCTCGTTTTCGTTCTCTTCTTCTTCTTCCTCCGGTGGCTATACTCCTGCTGCTTCTTCCTTCAAGGCAGTATTCGCGAACGGTGGTCGGACGTCCGTCTTGTGGCCCGTCTGAGCGTACGTGTGTACGAGCGCACGAGGATGGTAGACGAGGCAGGCGAGTACGAGCGCGAGCACGCGCGCGCGCGCGCGCGCGCGCGC
>NT_177066.1:879462-943752 GCF_000188095.3 Bombus impatiens | reverse complement strand
CCAGTGAGTGCGTGCGCGCGATCGACGTAGAGCGCCGGTGTGCGAGTCACCAGCGTGGCGATGCCGATAGGGAGAGATTGGAAAAGAAAGAACAGAGAAAAAGACATGACGTATGAGCGTGTCGTACCAGCAGCGAAAAGGGAAGGAAAAGGTGTTTGCGCCGGCTCGTCCAAGGATGCGGTCTCCTTCAGGCTTGGCCTTTAACCCTTTGCGCTAGTACGTCTCTACCCGCAATCGCAATCGAATCGAATTCTATTACGTTACTTTCCTGCTATCCACTCGATTGGATGGAATTTCAATCTTGTAGAGTAGATTCGCGAGGATGGCCTACGTGGATCTTGCCGGTGACTAATGCAAAGGGTTCGCTCGTGATAGTTCGTGGCTAAAAAGGATAGGGTGTAAGACCGGTAGGCGATATTCGATCTACGGTGCAGTTTAAATCGAATGGTCGAAAGCAATCGAATTAAAGAGGGAGGAGCCGGCTGTATTTCTTTCCATAGAGTACGATAACAATGAGCTGAAAGAAAGAAGAAAGAATCGCGTACGCGATAACTTTGTTCGAAGTATCGTCGGAGTGACGATCGTGCCTCGGAAACGGCCCGAAAGGGAAGGACAACGACCAGAGACCAGGGACATTGGAGCGGATTAAACGATATCGAAGGGAAGACAAATGCGGGAGAAGGAAAGGCGAAGACAGGAAGCGGAAGGCAAAGTAGGGCTGGGTCGTATTCGAAGCCTACCACTCCATCGTCTCCGTCGTTGGGGGTTTTCCGCTGTCTTCCCGTAGACCGATATATTCCTGCTTTCCTCTTCTTTCTCAACTTTCACCACTCTCCGAGGACAGTTAAACTCGTAACCGTGATTCGGTGATGGATCGCGTTACCCAAGAGTATTATTGGCCCGGCGTGATGTTCACCGGCTGAAATTCACCGCATCCGGAAGTAATCTTTTCGCGTGCATACGTGCGTGTGTGTTGGTTACGCGCGGGTGTCTATGCGTGTATGTCGTGTACGGATGTGTGTATATGCGCGAATGTGTATATATTGTATATTATATGTGTATATAGCGTAATGTATTACAAGCGACGATGCAAAGTAACACTCGGACGCGTTGTACGTACTGAATAACGAGACGGAGGGCAGAGCGAGAACGGAATCGTGAGAGGCACTGGTCCCAACGTCGCACCGATCGCACCGACGACTTTGCGTAGAGCGCCGCGTCGCCGGCGAGACGGCTCGACGGTAGAAGGGGTTGCCAGAGCGCAGGCGCCCAACCGGATCGGGTCGATAGTCCGCAACGTTACTCCCTGTTTTCCTCTCTCCTTCTTCGCTCCAGTCCCCTCTCTGTCTCTTTCTCTCTCGCTCTCCGTTTCGTATCGCCTTTCTCTCTGCAATTTCTCTTTCTATCTACCGTGTGGCTATCTTCGTTTCTCCTTAGATCCGACTTCCAACTCTCTCCCACTTTTTTAGCATTTTTACGATTTTTCACGTCGCTGTCTCCGTCTGCCGCTATATTCCTCCTCGTGTGCCTCTTTCTTTTCTTCCTGCTCTCTGTTGCCTCTCAGTCACCTTTGTTTTTCGCCCCGTGTATCGCCAAGGTACACTCCCTTTTGGTCAACCTGTCTCTTTCATCCCCTACGAGCACCGTTACCCTTTCTGAATTTTCTTCCCGTTTCTTCTCTCTTTCTTCTTTGCGCTTCTCATTTACTTCGACTATCGCTTCTACGTTTCGACGTTCCCCGCAGCAACGTATAAATTTTCAAAATGCTCTCTCAACCGTGACGAAAGCCATGCCCTGCAGGATCTTACCCTCCTACGCCGATAATAGTCCTGCGGTCCTTACTCTCGAGATTTATCCGATGAGTCTCGTTGCTTTAATACATACACGTGTACGTGTATTTACATCATTTCGAAATTGCCCCTTAGCCAGTGTCTCAGAGGTTTATTTTTATACATTTTCCCTGTGCAACATCGATTTACCGATCTGATCCATGCCCTTTTCGTCGCAACGCGAAATCTGTGCGAAAAGACTTTCAGAAAGTAGCTCGACTACAGAGAGATAATGGCACGCTGGTACCCTGAACACATTTCATATTTGTCGATGCATCTTCCACGCTGTTCCGCAGAGGATTTCCTGCGTAAAAATTCCATCGTCTTATCCTGACGTGCGCGCGAGATTTTCTCGTTTTTCCGCGACGCTTCCCTTCTTCTTCTTCCTCCGTGGCTGTCTCCCACCCACGCGAGCGTTAGGCGGCACTCGATCGTGCATCTTTCTCCCCCTCTCGACTGTTAGTCGTCCCGTTCGCGTAGCCGGCGCCGCTATGTCGGGCCAGCGTCGCGACGCTGCTAACCTTCCTGCGGATGCAGATATAGGCGCGTTTTGCGGCGTTCCATGCTTCGACCACCGCTTTTGATACATACTTTTACATTGTTCGTTTTTCGACTAAATTCCTCCGTTTTTTATTTTTGCTTTTTATTATTTTTCTCTCTGTTTTTTTTTTGTTTCCCTAATTTCTAAAAACGGCACGTGCATGATTTTCTCTATTCCTCGATGTTTCCTCTCGATTTTTTAACGGGTGAAAAACAATGGAGAGAACAGGCGCGGTTGAAATTCGTACGGTGAGTTTTGGACACGCAGCCGGGGATATGGGTTACGAGGGGGACGCTGATTGTTCGAATAGACGAATAATGGTTCGGCCGGTGCGCGAATTGAAAAGGGGCGAGACACGCTCGAGGGATTCGCCGCGATCCGCGGATCGTTTTCGATATTGTGTCCGCCAGTGTACAGCCGTGTCTGGCTTCAGCCGACTGATTCAGCCGACTATCGCGTATTGTTTGAATAAGGAACAACGGGTTTATGGCTGCGGGAAAGATCTAAACCGATAAGATTATTAGGCGCGATCCGAAGAAACCCTGGCAGATTCTGTTTAAAAGATAGAAATAAGTATCGTACGCTCCGAGGCAACAAAATACGAAAGAACGACGGAGAACGACGAGTACCGGTATCATTTGCGAGATCTTGCGCTACGATTGCGTTACCGCGTAGAATTTTCTATTCCGATCCCGACTCGACTGCAGTCCATCGTGGCCATTACCTGTGCATCAATCATACCTAATCGACTTCTAGGTATCGTTTCAACCTTGAGAAACTACAGCTCCGCAAACATTGCCAACATCACACAACAGATACGATTCGACTTATCTCTTGAAGGGATGATCGTTACGTAACACCACGTAATATATCCTGTTTAGCCGTGAAACACTTATTTTCGTTGGCGGGAGGGACACGCCTGCCAACCATTCCCGAGTAGCACGTTTCCATCGACCCGGACTCTCTTTCCCAGCGATATTCTCCGGCACGTAGATATTCCTTCGTGTGCGTTAAATAACATATCCATGACCTAAATAATCCTGAATTTCATCATCTTCGATAACCAGACGTAGAATGTTAGACGTCGGCTCAAAAAAGCCTCTCGGTAGATCCTCCCTTATACGTCGTAGATACTCGTACTCGCGAATGCAGGACTGCAAATGGAAATGCCTCGTCTGTCTCTCGAAGGAAGCGTATCCTTCTTCCTGCCGCGAATCTTGGATCAATCGTGCAGAAGACCGATAGAGGGTTAACGCGTCTCAAATTGTATTCGGAAGAAGCAATCCGAGCGTTCGTTTAAGCAAAGTACGAATCGAGTTTAATTGATACTTTTACTCTATCTTTATTTAGCAGCTAATTATTCTAATTTTGCGAGTGCGTGCCACGCCGATAGAATTGGATTCGACGCGTCTATAGAGTAGATAGTAATTTCGTAGAATCGTCAAATTGGTAAGTACAAAATTTGAAGCAACGATAATTGGCTGACGAATTTTCACGGTTAGCGCGTCTACGTGTACTCTTATCTATCCTTCGATCGGTTTCTTTGAGACGTCGAATCGCTCCGTAATTAATTCGAGCTGCGGCTCGGCCGCAGCCACGCGAAGTGGATGGAAATTGTTAAAGAGCAAAGCTTTAAAAGAAAAAAGTAGATAAAGTAAGGACTAGGAATTAACCGTTCGCACTCGACTATTCCAATCACATTTTCATTAGATTCTCCAGTAATTTTAGCAATTCCATGAAATCAACGATTTCAACTGCCGATGAAACTTACAAGTGCCTCGAATTGATCGCACTCGCCGTTTTAATCCTACAGTCTCGCGGAATATCGAATATCTGTTATTTCTACTGGATCCTGAACATTGAGAATCTTTGATTCGAAATGCACGAGTGTACGGTCATAGATCGAAGAATTAACGATACGCAATTATCGCGAAATTCCTGCAGACACGATCGAGAGAGAAAAGTAAGTACGTACGGCCGACACGCGAAATTTATACTTACCTGCGCTATTAATATATTTAGTTCCACGCGGCCGCATCGTATAGCGTGCAAGCTACAGAATAAAATGTTGATTTTTATATTCGCACGTGTACGTACGTACCACCATCTACTTGCGACTATGCAATACAGGCACTGGTGAATCGCGTATGCGGGCACGAGTTTTTCAACTTCCTACGTGTTCTTAAAGCTGTGTGTGCCTAAAATCGAACTCCATGTAGAGACGAAGATTCAAACTCTAACGGCGGGGGCTGCAGTTGTCAGATACAGCGTTGATCGTTCCTGTTATCGTCAAAATTATTTTCCTCGGGAAAAATGAATACGAATCTCGAGCAGCTTGCTTCTCATTCTATCCTTTCTTTCTCAGCAAACGGATAATCCGCGCACGTTGCTCGAAACAATTGGATACTTTTTAGAGACAATTAGCTACTTAGCGTTTCGTTTCTGCTCCTTAGAATCTAAAAATTGTCACGAAGGAAACAATGTTCTAATCGTTGCATTTACGTCTACGCTCGTTGTTCGGCTATGACGCGATATAGCAAAAGGATTATCCGATCTTTGTTTCCGTTTGATCGTCACGCGAACAGCCGACTGATCGTGGCTAATTACTGTAATTGCGCTGAATAGGGAAAAAAAGAAAGAAAAAGAAAAGAGAGAAAAAAGAGAGTACATCCAGTGTCCTTGACAACGCAGCAGAAATATACCGAAGGAGGAAAATTGTTTTGTGAGGAAAAAAAAGTGGGAAAAAGGGAAAAGAGAATAAGAAAGAAAGCAAAAAAATGCTTTCGCGTGGAGCACAGCCTCGCATTGTTGTTTCCTAAAGTTCCCATCCTAAGCAGGTAACCGGCCTAATTTTCGTGGTTAATTAAAAGGAGACGAGGAGACGCGCACGATACCGGAAGCGCGACGTTTTTTCATCCCGGGAAATTTCAGACGGATGGGGGGAGCAGGAAAAATAATGAAATTATAGGACATTATGATATCCAACAAAGAGCACGTCGACGGCTCGATTTAATTCTCCTCCGCGAGAATCCTACCACCGGTAATCACCACGGCTCGTTAAAAATGAGCCGAGCCTAAAGGCAGCGTCTATGCAGCCGCAAGTGGGTTAATTAAAATCTTTAGCCAAGTATCGTACCGGTGTACGCCTATTTTGCAAATTTATCGCCGATCAACTAGGGGAGTTGATAAAATCCTTCGGATAAACTTCCTCCGAGACGTCTCTGCCACGACCAACTAGCAAATTTTAATATCACTGCGAGCTTCAAGAAGCAACGAAGAACGCGATAAAATGTAGAATAATTTAAGAAGCGTTTCTACTAATATCGATCTTACGTCTAAACAATATTAATTCGAATCGACTTATTTAGAATAAAGTTATTGCCGAGAAACGAAAAGACTTAAATTTACGTAGCTCTAGAAGCAATAACGCGCTTAAGATACACTTCTTTACTTCGATAGATTTTCTTTATTTACAACGTAATGTAAATAGATTGCTAACCCTAGTTTCGACGAAAGTAAAGGAAGCTCGATGAGTTAATGTATATAAATTTCAAAAAAAAAAAAAAAAATGGATTTGGGTTAGTCTGACGTTCAAGTACAGAACGCAATGTACGTTGATGTTAATTTCATGTTGTTCATGCGCTGTGCTGTTAAGTGGGTGACAGCCTTTAACAGGGGTGCCGGTCGGAGAATAGAAGAAACGTTTGGTCGACACGCAAAGTTCACTAAAGCATAACGTTGAACGTGACCCAGCAGCACATATATATACACGCGAGTACCCTGCGCTTGCCGATGATAAGTTACGCTCGACTTCCGCTTCCGTTCACTGCATCCACGTTCGGTCGCACGTACGGCACCTGCTCGAATTGCATGAATTACATCGCATCCAATGCACGTTGGTGTGAAATAGAAAAAAGAAAAAAGGAAAAAATAGCAGTACGCCATATGCCGTAAATTTATTTGCGATGCTTTAACCATTCTCTCTCCCTTCCCTCCTTTTTCGTCCGTCATCAATCACAATAGCAAATGTCAATCGCACATAGACGTTTATAATTTATTCCATTGGTCGGTTGAATTTTCGACGATCGGGTCGTTAATCAGGCGCGAGATTAATTTTAAGCATTCGGTGAAATTAGAAAAATAAGGTGTCTCAGGAATTTGTTCACATATGTAGGTAAGCCAATACGGCTTTGCCAACTTCTACACCTACAAGACATAATAGCAAGTGGTTCAAGTGGACTGCAGAAGTGGAATTGGTGTCGTCTTTTGTTCTCGCCGAATCAGCACCAACCTCTTTTTCTTGGCATTCTTAGAAATCAATACGTGCTTCCTAAGTTTCTAATACACGGCAGGCCTATCGCTAGTCTATAATATTATATACACGTTGTTTGACACGAATCGTCGAGTTTCTTATTACAGATACCTAAGCGGGCCGGTTCTTTCGAATTTAGCCTAATGAAATAATTCGACGATTTCGTGTCTTCTATCTTACATGATGGAACGCTTATTCTATCCGTGTGTCTAGATCTGTGCGGATGTATACGGCATAATGACCCTCTCGTAGTTAGTAGCAATGGGGCCACGCAAACTTGGAACGTGTTTAATCTGTATAACATGTAAAGGAAGGATCGTATAGGTGCTAAAAGGGTAGAACCAATTCGACTGTTCAAAGGATAGGAGAGGTAAAGGGTATACAAATGCAAGGCCCGTGAAAAAATAAAACATTCAACTGATGTATTTTAAGAAAGGTTATTTTTATATATTGTCACATTATACAGTAGGATTTTGAAAAGTTTACTCTTTCGATATTCGCCGAAATTCGTGTTCGCGGAGCAATACATCGTGTGAAATCCCTCGTGATTGCGGATTGAACCGAAAATGCGGATAGAGACCGATAGCCATCCTTCTTCTTTCAAGGAAATTTTATCACGTACCAATTCGAGTGTTACCAATGATAATGGAACGTATCATGGTATCGTTCAGTTTCTTTACAAAAGACAAAGTATAAAAAAAAGTAAATGGTTTATATCGTATAAAAAGTACTAAAAAAAGACAAACTAATGAGAACATTTTGCAGATAATACCTAAATCAAATTTTTATGTCTACGAGATAAAAATGCAACGTGCTGATAAAAATACGATATTTAAATAGAAAGAATAAGAAAGACAAAGAAAACGAATCGGTACGAGATAAGCATTTACCAAATACACCGCCGCGCCGGATGAATAATTTATCGCATCCATAGAAGAGAAAAATCCGAATATCGCACGTATAAGTTTGAAGAACGCCAGGGAAATATGTAAATTACTCGATCGTTTCGGCTTGGCATTAAATCACAGGAGGAACTTGAAATGAAAATTGCATCGTGACCGGCACCAAAGCATGCTCGTACCGATCGATCGTTGGAACTTGCAACTCATAACACTTCGACCATGCATCAGTAAAGGTGAACAAACTCTACGTGTTTCGACTCGAGACAGCTACGCCACATAACCTACTCTACCATTGCGACTTTTCCAATTTTACGCTTATATTTCGTTCGTAGAGATAAACAAAATATAGTAAAAAGAAATATAATCGAACATCGAAATTAACTTTAATACTTGTAAGGGTTCGATCGTATTAGTATCGAGATTTAGCGTAGGTACGAAATATTTCACATCGAAGACGCTCGTGTCGCTCCCGACTCGATCGCAATATGGCCGTTCATTTCGCAAGGAATTAACGTTTCGTTTCGCTCACTCACCAGATATTGCTTGCAATGTCTTTTATGCTTAACGGTGCAGCGTTTCTTCTTTTTGGAGGCACCCGTGGTCAAGCCGTTTCCGGGCTTTTCTTTATGAGGCGTCGACAGGTTTCCCTTGTTCGCGGGCATCGCCGTAATCTTCGAGTCCACGGAAATTGGGTCGTTTTACCTGCCGACGACCGTCGAGACAGATCCACCGTTCGGTCCACCGACGAAAGTGATTGATAATGCTCGAAACTTCTCTCTTCTCAGTATATAGGATGCACACGTGAGCGATAGTACATGTGTACGTATAGCTACTGGATATGCGCAAGGACACTGGACTACCCTGAGCTGATTATTCGAGGCCACGCCTCCCGTCTTCCGACCTTACATCGTAACAACCGCCCCTTTCGAATTTTCAAAATTCACCTACAACCTGTTATCTTCAATGCCTTTTTTTTATTCATTACACTCTAACCAATCATTGAATTTGATGTCGTGGTTATTTCACGCAATCGCGAGTGTTCGATGTTTAGGCGCCTTTTGAAAATAATAAAATCTAAAAAAAAATGTGGGGGATGTTTGTTAGATACCAAAAAAATGCTCGGCCCTGGACATTTAGTAGCGCCGCTGTTCGAAAGTGGTAAATCACTTAACTACGTGATACGAATGGTTTTAAACAAGGATGAAAGAAATATGTACATACTTACATATGTATAGTATTTGTTTTATGATAAGCGTTAATTAATTTCTGGTTCCACTGTTGGCAATAAACAATTAACTATGAATTCGTTAATAGCGGCCTAAAAGAAAATATGATTTCTTGCGTTCACTTTTTATTTTGAGAATTGTATCGGAAACTCTCGAAATGTTTATAATTCAGCTCATAGTGATAATTATTTTTAATTTATATTACATGAAAGCCAAAAATAAAATCTCTGTTAAAAGTAATTGTTTTGTAATACTTGAAAGAAAGCAAAAAATACGAAATTTCAATCGGAATACGATCATTGTACAATTATGTATCAACACTGATTGTAAATTGTGATTTTTTTAACAATAATACACAGTGCTAAATGCGAAGGAAGAAAGTACTTTTATCAACTGTTTTGGTTTTAGTTACTAGCTTTGCCTGTGGTTGGTAAGATGACGCTGTACGGTATTTATCAAAAGGAGAGGAAGGGAGACGAGTAACGTGCAACGGAGATAGTTGAAATAAGTTGACCTGTGTCTCCGCGGTCGAGCGCGCTCGTTCTGCTCGAAACGTTCGAGCACGAAACGTTGCGTTAGTTTGTCGTAAATTGAGTTACGTCTCGTCGTATCTGTTGTACGGTTCGGATATTGCATCGTGTAGTCCTCAGTGTGTGCATGTGTGTGTGTCAATGATTCGTTATTAACGGTGCAGTTCGGCCTGATATATCAGAAGATAAATTATGATGGTCTGATCGCGGTTCCAACATGACTGTGGATTTCGCCGACTACTTTTGGGTGAGTGTCTTTTCGCTTGTTATCCCAGAATGTCATCCTCGTTAGATTTAGGTTAGGTACGGAGAGAAACCCTCTTCCTTTCCCTTTTTGTCTTATCCTGCGTAAGAACTCTTAACAAACTACTCTCGTGACTGTCCCTACGTCACGCTATTGTAACATTTTTTGTTTTCGTCTAAATATTATCGTGTTTCACCTAATGAAATCTCCTTTTCTGTCTTTCTTCCACCGTACTATAATCATCCTCGTTCTTCTCCTTTCCTCTTTTACGCGGCACGTTTGTCTTTATACTTTTCCGCGAATACAAGGTTATTCATTTCACCTCCTTGTCATCTCGTTTTCCTATCATCTCCATGACCTATGGAAAAATGATCGCACGTTGACATATGTATTACGTTTTCTATGCATGTTTATAGTTTAAGTGCAGAAGAAAGTGAAATTGTTAGGTTTGTTTAAAAGTTCCAAGATCTTTTGTCATAACTTGTATTATTAATTATATTTTCCTATTGTATAGTTTTACATATTTCGATATAAATTTTGTATATTTTTCTTTTAAGATGATTGCAACACAGATCTCTACTAAATGAAAATTTCCCTTTGTAGACAAGAATTATTGGAAATTTTGCACTTTTTCTATGCTTTAACAAATTTTAGCGACATAAAGATTCAAATGTTTCTTATAATTTTGTGTTAAGGGCTTTAGTTTTATAAATGTTTTGGAGGATTTGACATTGTTTTCCTGACAGAAGCATGGTACAGATAAGATAGCTACCACTTCCTTTCATTTCCCTTAAAATTTTATCTATTGGAGATTATTATATGTAGGATATAATTATGATGACTCAAATATCAAATTTTATAAAAAAAGGCTATAATGATTCATTTATTTTTTATGAAGCTAATGTTTTATTATAGTATTTAAGAATTTATAAAATAAAAGGGATTTTTATTGATCTTGCCTCCTTCGCTTATATTCTATTGAAAAATATTACAGAATCTATAGAAAAAGAGTTATAGTCTATTAATTTAACAAAAACAAAATTTTGTAAATTTTATTATTCCGTACTAATAAAATTTGCAATAAAAATTTATGCCATATGTCATGAGTGACAAGTAATATGTACAATAGGATGATAAGAGTAATAATATGTAATGACAGCTTATTGTAGCGACGTTACTCAAGTGTTCTACTCTGTGTGAGTTTACAGCATGATCAGGGTTCAAGTGTTAAGTGGCTAAGTGGTCTTAAGTATAGCTTTAGTATATGTCTTTTAGGCATGATACTTTAATTGCAAATGAAATATATTTTCTATTAATAAAAAAATTCTTATCCTAGTAACATATCAGTAATAGTTCTCAAGCATTTATTAATATGTATTAGAAGTAAGAAATGAAAGTGTATTGATATATAAAATAATGCATTGTGAATGCACTGTAAATGTGATAGAAAGTATTTAGACAAAAAGAATATTTTTCTGTAATTCAAGGGCGAAAAGAATAATGGATATGACGTGTTATATCATAACATGAAGCATGGTGCAGTTGCAAGCAAGGAGTTGGCTGAGTTTCTGAAAGAACGATCAACTATAGAAGAAAATAATTATAAGGTTCTGAGTAAGCTAGCTAAACAAGCTGGCAGTAGCAGTAGTACACAAGGAACATTTGCACCTGTTTGGGCTGCCTTAAGAGGAGCAGCAGAAAAACTTGCTGGTTTGCACTTGCAAATGGCCCAAAGAGTGACTGAACTAATAAAAGATGTATCAAAATATACAGATGAATTACATAAGAAACACAAGGCTGTATGTAACTTTCTCTTCTTAATTTTCTTATATAGAGATAAGTCAAAGTTTTAGATATTTTCTGCAAATAATTGTTTATATAGAATGTGTTAAAATTGCTAAGCATATTTAATAAGTAATATAGTATGGATTATTCTAGTAATACATAGAAAAGATATTTACAATAAATTTCATTGTTTTATATTAACAATTAAAGCTTCTTTTATGTTGCAACATGTTTTTTTTATTTGTGGCACTTATTGTAACTATTTATCATATTGAAGTATGAATCATTTTGTATATTTTATACTCTATCAGTATCCGCCCACAGTCAGGTCACTAGGTTCTCTCAGACATTAGTGTTTGTAAAGATATAAAGATAATGTTTATCAAATAACACTGATAAGCAATTATTTGAAATAGCTAATTAATTAACATATTACTTTGTAGTTGATTTTGATGCTTGGTTATATTTATATTATAAAAAAACATATATGTAAACAAAACAAATAATATGTAGGTAAAAGAAGAAGAGTCATCTACCTTGGAAGTTGTGCAAAGTATACAGAATATTACTGTGACATTACATAAGGCAAAAGATATGCGTATGCAAAAGGGTCTTGAATTAGAAAAATTGCGGAAAGACAATGCCAGCCAAAAAGAATTAGAAAAAGCAGAAATTAAGTTTAAAAAAGCACAGGACGATTACAAAACTCTGGTTGATAAATATATGGGCATAAGAAATGATTTTCAAACCAAAATGACTCAAACATGCAGGGTACATTTCTAACTTATCACTCTTAAATGAAATTTTCTATGAAAATTGGCATAATACTAATGAATCTATTCTTTCCTTATTAAGCGATTCCAATATGTAGAGGAAACACACTTAAAGCATATGAAGGAGTTTTTAAACATCTATGCTGATGTTTTGCAGTCAAATCATGAACAAGTTGGTCAAGTTCATATTGATTTTAAACGGCAATGTTCAGACATGACAGTGGACAAATTATTAGAGCAATTTGTACAAAGCAAATATACAGGTTTTGAGAAACCAGGTAAAAATCTTTGTAATATATGGACAGAGTTTAGTATTTAGTACATAAATCATTTTCTCATAAATCAGGTACATTCGAATATGAAGAGATCATAACAGGTTTAGGAGAAATGACCAGTCATTCTCAGTTGGAAAGCAATGTTGAGACACCTAAGGAAACATCAAAAGGAGCTAATGGAGAAACAGGCGTTGCTGGTAACATTCACAGTTCAAAAAACGATCGGGGATTAAAAGGGGAGGGTTGTCAGGTGGATGAGGAAAAGGGGACGGTACAAGAAAAAACAAATGAAAATCTGAATGAAAGAGACAGAGAATTGTCACATGCACAAGCCACCAAGGCTTCCCGGCGTACTACCTCGCTACTCAACCTGTTCATGTCCAACTCCCAGGGTAGGTTCTTAAAGTTGAATAGAATGTACAAAACCTCATTCTATTTTAATTGCAATAGTTTTTATCTACCTTGATGTAATGTAACTTTTGGTTATTATTATAAAGTATCATACTTTAACATAATCAATATCAATTATAACAAATTTTATGACTAATAAAATTGTTAAAATTTAAGCTATTTAAAAATACGTGAAATTGATTTTTCCAGTCACACATTATGTCTTGGTAGATGTGTTTTGCAGTTTTTTATTTATCACATCAATACTATTTTATTATTTTATTCACATACATACACTTGACCAATTTATTTTTTAGCACTGAATCACAAATTTAATTAATCTAGGCATATGCGAAACAACTTTATTGACTTATGCTTATGTGGTTGTGTTACAATGCTTGCGCGTTATAATCTAACAATAGGTGGAGGATGACATTGCAAGTTATCATGTATTCCAGGGGGTTTATAAATGTATTTTTTTTTCTTTTTCTTTAGCATAAATATTGAATTTATAAGTGAACGAATTTACTAATTATGATTAAATCAAATTAATAATTAAATTAATTATTAATTAAAAATAACTTATAATTAAAATGTAATCAACACTTTATATACTTACAGTTTTTATTATAAGATTATCAGGTTCTTTTTAATACAAATCTGATGATAAAATGATATCACTTAAACTAACATCCCTCTGGAGTGCTATTGATGCCACTGAAAGTGCATAGTGTAATTAAATTTTAATAGATATAAGTATGAAAATAGCAAGATGAAGAAAAAAGGGCCATTGGAGTCACAGATCATTGAAAGATATAAGCAATGAGTGTTGTTTCAGACAAACAGAAGCAAGCAGGGTCTGGTTCGGCACCTGCAACTCCTCAGGGGAACAACCTGCCTCCTGCTGTTCCACCTCCCAGCATCTCCAGGAACCCTCTCAGAGGATCTAAATGTAACTGCTTACATTGTCATTACCTATACCCTTGCCATATCCATTACTCGCATTTTAATGTAATTACTAGACTATTGGTACTATTTTACACACCACAGTATAGGTACTGTTTTATACACATACACATACAAGAGATCTGTATGAAAATGTTGCTTTATTTGGTAGTTAGATCAAAGCATTTAAGGTGAGGGTTTATCATTAGTAAATTTCTGCAGCTTTCTATAACATTTTTTCAAAACTTTATTAAAAATTATTTAAGAAAATATCGATATTCATTAAAATTTACAAATCTTTCCAAATTTTGCTGTTGTATTCTAAATGTTTGCATTGTTACTAATTATACCTAATTGTTCTTTTTTATAAATATTTGATCGATTTTTTTAAGCACTATTTAGATGTAATTAATTATAATGAAAATATCAAGATCCATCGTATAATTAAAATATAACTGAATATAACTAAAAATTATATGAAATATAATTAAAATGTAACATAAATAAGTGATTGTGTTCAGTTGAAATTAACGGAGAGATATATTTGTATAGAATTTTAAGTGACCAATTTTAACGAAGCACTCCTTTCACACACCTTTATCTTTATCTTGCTCTATTGGTTGTTCTCTATCTATGGTATTTGGTAACAGTTTTATTACCATAGCTCTTCCAATATAATTCTATTGTCATACAGGATATGTGGTTAAATAAAATATCTGGTGACTTACAGTGGTAACGTGTATTATGGTTCCTCCACTCTGCACTCTTTTAGATCAGCAGTGTACGTATACTAACATTGTTCAAGCACACTAAATTAATGTTACGTGCATAGAGACATATTGTAAGATAATAACTGGTGATATACTGCTAATTCACAGATAATTAGAAGGATACATATCTAACATTAATTTATTTTTAGCTTTGAAAGCACATTTAAAATATTTCTTCAGTCAACATAAATGGTCTTATATCTGTAGATACATCTCACACAATAAAGGGAAGAAATATTTTTTGTTCTTGTTTGACTAACACTGAAACAAGCTTGCTTAGACAATAGGCTTTAGTTCTAGAATTACATGGTAATCTAATCAGGCAACTTAATATTTTGTTTTTTTGTTTTTTTTTTTCATAAAGTGTTACTTACATAAATTGTTTTTCTAACAATCTTTTATGTAAACTTATATCAAGGGGTTCTTCTATCAACACGGCTCATTGTGAAATTTTTATTTATATTTTATGCTCACTCTTCCTTGATAAAAAAGACATTATTAATTTAACATAGAAGTTAGAGTTAAGAAGAATTGTGCATTTTGGAAAGTTTCTGAAATTGAAACTATCTATGGTGTATTAATAAAATGGTAGCAAATTTCATGTCATACACATTGATTCATAGATATCTCCCATTTCCTTTCAAAAAAAACCTTCAGTACCTAACATCTCGAGGCTAATTCTTGAACGGGTCAATTGTAAATTAATTTTTGAAACTTTCTCTGTTGCCTCTATAACAAACACATGTCCTCATAGAATTAATTAAATAAAGGGAGTTGGATTTGGATAAAGTTGAAATACGAATGTGGGGTTGGCTACTGACGGGGCCTCAGGTGAGCCTCTTATGAGTCTGTTACTGCATGGCTCACTTGTAATTCGTATTTATTTTCCAAGTGCAGATATCTTTTATGATATAGCGTAATGTGATTCTGCAAGCAACCCTTTTTATATTCATTAGTCGCATCATTGTCCAATGTAGTTATTGTAAATGTTCCTTTTGTATCACGATATCTCTTTCCCCTCTTGTACTTCTTTTTTTTTTTCTTTATTTCATTGAATGTTCGTAATGCTAAAGTTAATACGATTAATCAATATGTACAAGGTTCAAAATTATTATATGAAGTTATCGTATCTCATTTTCGAATTATCGTCACTTTACTCGTAATTTCGCATGTCGATAGTTAACATCTTTGCTTGCAGAACATGTGTATCGTATGCCCTACCGATTCGTAGAGAAGTATACAAGAGATATACAAACACGAGATGAAATTGCGTAATCTCTTATATATGGTTAACTGTTCTGAGAAAAATCGAGAAAAGAATATCCTATCATTAACACTGTAGGAAGTACATATGTCATTATTGTTAGAAAAACAATTTAAAAGAAGAAATTGGACTTCTGCAGATCTGTATATGATTTGATGGTGATGGTGTATGGGTTTTCTTATATCTCTGCTAATGTAACGTGCTATACTTTTTTGCTATTATCTGTATCTCCTATCTATTATTTTTAATGACTTAATGCAGCAATTAAAACTATTTTGTCGATTTTAGAATGTGCTGATATGTTTTTCTGTTGAAAGATCGTTGATGTTTCAAAACGAATATTAAGTTGTAAGAGAATATAAGTGTAGTGGACACAGAAATTTATGTCAGCATAATTAGAGAGAATGCTGTCAAAAAAGAGCTCGTGAGAAGTGCATCTGCTACTTGTTGATCCGGTGACAATTATTTTGTTTGTCCTGTAGATATTTAATCACGTTGCGCTATGCCTTAAACACTTGGAAAGTAAATTGATTTCTATCTGTCGTTGAATCGGAGATTTTATATTAATTTCTCGATTAATGATATTATCTTTTTCGATACAGATACGTTGACACCGCAAACGTAGTTCCTTTCTGCTTCTTACAATTAGTCTTACAATTAGTTTATAATTATTTCCTTTTACTCTATATTAAGAAGAGTAACGCCATATCAATTAAGTTAATCAACGAAATAATTATTTGATAAAAATTGCTTCTCTCGAGAGTAATATATTATTATTAGACTCGATTTATGCACCTAAATGTAGCGTTTGACGCTAACTGCGATTAAAAGGTACAATTTATTTTCCATAATAATAAACGAGTTTCCTTGATTCTTATATATTATAGAGAAGAGAATAATTTTTATCGTTTTTTTAATATTGTAACGACTAGAAGTTAGAAATACTACATGTCATTGTAAGAGAACTTTTGATATCGAGTATTCAGATTTACTACGAAAAGTTAAGTGCTGCTTTGTTCTCTACATACCGTGTGTCCACAACCAACAGGGTTTCTTCGCAGCAGAAGAGAGAAAAGAAAGGAAAAGAAGGCGAAAAAGAAGAAGGATATTGTGGAAACGAGCAGCAACAAAGAAGAAAAGTCTGACCTGTCAGTATATGCTCATTCAGCAGATCTAGTGCACCAGAGATCAATCCTATGATCGAGCTTAAAAATTTATCATTGGAGAATATTAAAACCATGATAACCAGTAGCACAAATAGCATTTTTATACAAAAAGCTTGATCATAGTATTAGATCTTATGCCTACCTCCTTTATTCTTTTTTTTTTTCTTTTTATTCTTCTTTTACAATTTTTATTGGCACGTTAGTACCGCTAAAGCACAATGATGTTGTAACGTAAAATAACGCACGATTATTAATAATTTAGTTTCTGATACGTAAAATAAAAGACAGAGAAAAGAAAGAGATTTTATCATGTGTACATGATGCACTGGGCCTGCTGGAACACTTGAGGGTATATCCTACTGAACTGTGCTAATTCTATATAATAGGGAGGATAAGGATGACAGTAGAAAGTCTGAAACACCGACACCGGAAGTAGATGAGGATGGTTTCTGTATTAGACCGAAAGCAGAGCCGTGGGAGAATGAGAAAGGATTTTATTCTAGCTCAGATACCGATTCCGAAGATGAGAGGGAACGAAAGATCCGAGTGGAAATAAAACCACTAAGCAACGGCGGAGCACCGATGAGCGCCAGCGTGGACGAACTCAGGGCGACCGTGGAAAATCTATCGTTATCGCCTGCACCGACGGTACGTTCTTTATTTCTCTTCGATTTTTCTTTCTTAGGTGTTAATACTTTCAGAGGATCTTTTTTCTCCAACGATATCCTTCCGATTACGTAACAGGGACGCAGAGGATCAAATAACGATTCAGATCATCATATGAAAAGGTCTCAGTCAGTGTCACAGCAATTAGGAGGTAAGCCAAGCTCGGATTTACTTGGCCTAAACTTGTTCAATCCTAGCAGTACACCATCGAGCGCCTCAACGCCGACTGGTAGTCATCCGTACGCGCCATTGCAAAGTCCTCCGCCACTGTCTTTGTCACCGACGCCTCAACCACAGCCGCCACAATCCGCACCACCTACACATCCTCACCCACGATTCCCTGGTGAGTTTACGGGAGTCTCGTCGTCGCACTATCTGCTTATCGGGACGCTTTCTGTGTCTTGTCAAAAGTATCATGTCGTTATATGTGTACTATGGGAACTTAGGCTATGTACAGGAAATGTAGAAGGTTTCATCGTTTGCAGATGGAGATTTGTTTTCGGAAGTAGGAGACATCACTCCGGCCTTACCTCCCAAGCAATCCGCATCCTCCACTCCGACAGGATCCATCATCATTCCTAGACCTCCGTCCCGAAGAGGAGAAGGTCCTTCGCCAAGGGGTAGAATGTCACCGGCAACTATATCCAGAGCCGATAGCGTGGCTAGCTTAGAATTTCGTACAGCTGGTGTTGGTGTTGGCTCCTCCAGGGGCCCATCTCCGCTCACGATTGGACTCGCAGACACTATACCTTTAGCAGTTGCTTTCCATGAGATAGTACACTCTTATTTCAGAGGTACCGATGAAACACGGTGTCAGGTGAAACTCAGTGGAGATATGATGTTATCGTTTCCTGCTGGTATCGTCGCCGTGTTAGCGAATAATCCAAGCCCTGCGAAACTTACGTTTCGCGTGCGAAACAGTAATAGATTGGAAAAATTGTTCCCTAATAATCAGCTTGTCAGCATGTAAGTTACGATAGGATGAAGATTGTGGTAAATAGTTCGTACGAGAATGTTCTAATATTGATATTTTGTACAGGGATGCAACGCAGACAACTGTCGACAGTACAATTTTTGAATTCAATATGAGTGCCTTAACTACGTTGTTACGCAAACAGGCTGAACAAAACCCTTCAGCTTCGTATTTTAACGTCGACATACTCAAGTATCAAATCAAGTGCAAGGAGGGAGCAGGTTCATGCCCTTTCCAGCTGGTTGCCTATTGGAAGTGTGAAACGACTCATACCGATCTTAAGGTACGTACTTATAGTTGATACATTACTACAGCAATCTTTTGCTAAACAAACAATTTACGGGTGTTTCAGATTGATTATAAATATAACAGTCGTGCTATGGCTTCTCCAAGTCCACTGCTAAACCTTCATGTGGCTGCGCCCATAGACGGAGGTTTCAAGTCACTGAATAGTAAACCTCAGGCACAGTGGTTACAAGACACGAATCGGGTACTGTGGAAGTTCACGGAACTGTCGCAGCACAGCGAAGGTAACGGCGTAGGCTCATTGAAAGCTCGGGTGGAACTTGCGCATGGGCCAGGAAACCAAGGAACCATATTCACACAGTTTAATTGCGAAGGGACCACGTTATCTGGTGTTGAGTTCGAGCTTTTAGGCCCGGGGTATAGATTAAGTTTAGTAAAGCGTAGATTCGTATCTGGTGAGTGATTTACTTTCTATATTTTTGTCTCTATCTGTTTGTTTCTTTAGCTTCTTTAGTTACGATAGTGTCCTTACACGCGCGATGTTCTTACAAGAAGTTAACAATGTATATAAATTACATTACGAGAACAATTTCTGTGTACTTTCAGGAAAGTATATTTGTGATGGAGATTCTGACTCACGAAGTAGATACGCTGCTCCACCATCCAATGTGGATTGACGACTTCCAGAATGGGCGCCTCAATGGGAGAGCCTGCCCATTTAATATTGGCACTTGCTTGTTCATTCACTGCCCATACCACGACTAATGTTCGTTCAAATTCGAAATCGGCGTGGGGAAGCCTGTTGGATACCAAAGAACGTGTGCGATACAATAATAAGATTACATAGTAGACGAATAATTTGTACAGATGCCGTGATGCTACGTGATTTCCATATAGCAGAATGTAAAGTTTATTCGCGTTACGTGTTAAAAAAGGAAAAGAAAGGATCTTGGATACGAGAAAGCGGCAAACGAAGATCACATAAATTCGTATCCTTCATAAATTAAGATGAGTATGGTACGATATATATGATCCTAGGCGAAGAAAATATTTGGACAGAAATGTAACGAAAAACATAGTTGGACTTCGTAAGTCACTCGCTACCTGATGAATAGCGTTCTGTGTTTTATAACTTGTATATTTTTCAATTTTTCTATATATTCTCGATTAGATTGTACTATTTTAGTAAAGTTTGTACGTGATACGTAAACGAGGTGTAACTACGACGACGACGATGACGATAACGACAGCAGAAAACGTTTAAAACGTCGAAGAGTAAGTAGACTTTTCTCGCATAAAACCTTTGGTGTCCAGCATATTTTTCACCACGATATTCTCGCCATATTATTGTGTCTATATATATATATATACATATATATAATCAAAATACATACGTTATGACTTTTTTTACCTAACAGCACGGAAAAGCTCTAGAAAAGATCATCAAACAGTACAATGTTCTTAATCTATTGTTAAATTTTGCGTTAATTTTAATGTAATTATTATATATTGCTATCTTATCGTTAAGAAGGTTTGAAAGAAATGTAAAGATTCTGTAACACCAATTAACTTCGTGTCTGTACATTAGCGTTTCTATTTTATACGAAGGCCCTATATTTACTTTTTAAATTTTTCGATGTAGTCCTATGATATACGTTTTCAGATCTGTTTTTACCGATATCCGCGGAATTTTTGAAAAAATATTTGGTTACACGTACATTTAAAAAATTAATGGTTCTCGAAATGAAATCGTGTTTTTCGTTTCACAACACAATTCAACTTTATTGCGCGGCGATTCCTGCGTACGTTGACGCTGGTAAAGAAAAAAAAGCAAAAAAAGAATTGCAACGTAGTTTTGCTTTATTTATGAACAAAGAAAATAGCGAGGACGTTAAGAACAAAATGTTCGATAGATTAGTAATAGTTCATACGTATACTAAGTGAAATTGGCAAGTAATGGAAAGGAAATGCTTTATTAAAATGATTAAACATACGATTTTAACATTGTAACAAACAAATTAGTTGCGCGATTTGCGATTAATTTTTTAGATCTTACGAAAGTTTCGAAGAATTGCAAGTTAAATTTCATGGTAGTTCCACAGTGATCGTTTCATTCTTTCCATTATTGCAAAATTAATTCAATATTTTTTGTGTAATTATCATTAAATATTTCCTATATTTATTATTTTAAAACGAGAATTACTACGTTAACTTTTAATGTGAATCGACTGTATCCTATCGTTTTCTTGTTTTTCCTTATTCTTTCATTTTCAGTATTTTTTGTAATGATTTTGCGATATATTCCTAAAGCGAATCGACCGTTTTTAGAGACAGTCCATCTCGTTTAACAGTTACATGTGCATACATACCGCCTGTGTGTATATGTATATGTGTATATAAAAACGAAGTAATAACTTTAAGAATAAGTCTGAAAAAATCGAATTCGAATATTATTATATAGTCCAGCACACACGATGCTTCCTTTTGTGCAAATTTAGATTATCGGCAACAAGTTGTATCCTCGTGCATAGTTCACACAGTGTAAAATATTTTTTTAGTTTCTTCCATTCGTTTTAAAAGTTATAACATTTTACTTTTTAATTTTTTATCGATATTTTAACAAAGCTATTAGATTTTATGAAAAATATCTCGTTTATTTCTTTCCTAATGTTATATTTATAACGTCCGATAAAAATGACAAATTCAGTTAACATACTCAAAGATCTGGATTGTCTAATTTTGATCTATGCACGAGTCCCAGTGATACTTGTTGCAAGGTATTCGTTACCTGGCTCTAAAAGTGCATTATCCTTTAAGCTATGAAGTAATTCGTAGAAAAAGTGCGAACGCTATGTTTGGTTATTGGATGACAAGCACGGTAAACTTTTTTATAGCTATCATTCATTTGAAAGGTACATTGTAAGATGATTTTATATTTTAAGAAAACTGTTTAGCGTTTAACCGCGAAGCTCCACCTCTATTTTACGAATTTACATTTCATTTTGTTATTATTATAGTAATGATTACTATTATTATCATATACTCATGTGAAAAAGGAAAACAAAGAAAAGGTCTACGAAGAGCAATATAAAGAAACCATCTAAGTAATGCGATAATATTGGTGACCACTCCATTCGATGTTGTTTAATACTTAACAAATATGTTGATATGTTTCTTTTAGTAAAGCTTTTACATTAATTGATCCTATTCTGAAAGCATTTGATCGGAAAAAATTGTTTGGAAATGTTTGATTATGTACATCGACAGTATTTAAAGATTAAATATCTATCTTTGGTACATGGTTGGGCATGATAATGTTAAAAAAGAAAAAGATAAATAAGGACGAAGAAAAAAAGAAAAGAGCATACGATTATTATGGAGTGGTTCCTGCGAAAAATCGACTGAGCTCTTCTGTGATACGCAGATGTCACTATAATTTCGTAATAAATGTTTGTAACGAAACATAATTAATGTTAGTATGATCGCGTTCACTTTCTTCCTGACTGAATTCCCGAACAAAGAACTGACGGTGTTTAAAAAGAAAACGTGGTTTAACTACGGCTTTTAATCACCCTTTGATATCATTACAGTCGGGCATAAGTTTTTTCGATTCCTATGCGTACGATTACGCAGAAATAAAACATATGATTAGATTTTATGCGACTCGCTTTTTACGTATTATTGTAATAATGACGAGAAATACAATTTTATCAGATTCTGATAAATAAAATCACACACACACACACACACACACACACACATACACACACGTACACGAAAGAAACTTTAACAAACACGCGCATTTTGTGTTGGAATTGACACGCATACAAAAAAATAAAGGCAGTCGTGTGTACAGGACTTAAAGTCATGTGTGAGAGAAAGGGAGCATGAAAAAGGAATGAAAGGAAGAGAGAAAGAGAGAAATGCGTTAAAAGATAGGATTGCAATGCAATTGCATATACATAATAAACTCTTATACATAGTATAAATACGAACAAAAAGATAAATTAATACGATATACATGTTACATGATACATAGAATGGTTATGTAAGCCTGTTGACATGTAATGTCTATGTTCTAATAAAGATTAGGATATTTTATATATAAATAAACCATCAATTGTGTATGTGTGCCGTGACTATGGATATCCTTCGTGTCAATACACATATTGACATTTCATTTCTAATGTATAAAATCGCCGATCTAATATGTTTAACAGAGACGAGAAGGTTTGATAAAAAGAATTAATGATACTTTGTACACTTGAAACAAAAAGAAAAAAGGAAATGAAATGGTATGAATGAATCAAAAGAGAAATTGTGAGTAACGCAGGATATATAAAAATGAAAAAAAAATATATAACATCAAGCGGAATACATCGAGTGTTGCGAATTGATTTCATTATAATCGGTACAAAACACTTGTATAGATCTCTTGCAAGTTCTATACCATCCTTATTATAAAATAAATTTCATGTATTATATATATATAATGTATATATAATGTAATGTAAAAATAACTTGCTCGGAATTTATATAAGCAATCATACTAATGTTAAGCAATTTACCGTCGACATTTTATTCGAAAGAGCCTACTGTTCGATACTGATAAGGTACATAATTTCAATAAGCGACTCCGTTATAAGTACAGAGAAACTGAGAATTTATAATTCAACGTATGTTTACTAGGATTCACTGTTTTTGTTAATGACTATTAATGCATCTTCTCAGGTCCCAGTTTGGATATTAGGTCAGATTTTACTAACCATAAAAATACATATATTACTCTTTAAATTATTCTTCTCCTGTAGAACTTGTGAAATTGTAACACGGTATTGTAACTATCCTTCACAACCATTCGTACTTCTCTTATAGAGAACTTTTCAAAAAATGTTTCAGTAATTCATCGCTGTGCATATATTGGATAAGCATATCCTCGTACCTGAAGATCAAAGAAATATTTTAAGACAATAAGTTACTTAACGTCTTAATACTTAAAGCATTGAATATATTATTTACTTCGGAGGCACTTGGATGTCCTTTCCCTCAAAAGGTCCTACTCGTTGAACTCTTTTCAAGATTGCCGATGCCAATACTCTCTCGTACTCAAGATATTTCTTGTCCTGAGTGAACCATAGCGCCAAAGCGCATCTCTTACCTCGTAAAATACCACGAACTCCATGGAGATTTTCTTTACCAGCAGAAAAGGCCACAATTCGTCCGCAACGTGGTGAAACAACGTTATCCGTTGTTCGAACAACGCGATCTTCGGCGAAAAAGAATTCACCACCTTGAAAATCGTCATTCAGATACAAAATCGCAGAGTAGTCTCTCCAAATATAAGCTGGACTCTCGCGAAGACAGACATCTCTATCCTTCAATAGGCAATTATCCGCGTGAACTTGATGACTCAGATCGTCTCGATTCACCGGCGAATCTAAATTGAAATAAAAATGATTTGCTGCTTTATTACGGGATAGGTATTCATTTTTTTCTTTTGTGTGTACATGTTTCTTTTTTCAGGTTAAAGAAAAAGGAAAAATCTGGAAGTGATTATTTAGTTATGTTTTGACTGGTCACCGTTACCCACAAGTCGTACCAAGTGAATCGGTGCAACGCGATTTCGGCTGCGAAAGGAACCAGAAGCACGATGATGCATCAGGTGAAAATTACCGGGTAGAGCTGTGCGGCAGACCAAATGAGTGTAGGTGAAATACAGATGTCGATGATTTAGTCCGAAATACCTTTCCACATGGTCCCGGACTTGTTCGGTCTTTTCTAAAAGCAATTCCAACCATTCTGGTTTTATTTGTCCAAAGTATACCATCTAGAATCAATATCATTATCATTAATACATCAGCATATTATTGTAGACATTATATGAAATAAGAATATTTTACCAAAGCCGCTCGCCCAACAGTTATTCCCTCAAACTTTTCATATTTTGAATGTGGACTTTTATTTTCACTGTAACCATCTCCTTCTACCGCAGTCATCTATCATTATATACATATATGTACATTAAAATAATTGTTAATACAGATACAAACTTTGAAGAGTAAAATAGAAGTTCTTAATGATACATACAGTAGCGAACTGCATCATAGATTCACACTCAGTGGAATTAAGGAAACCATCAGCGACATAACGATTTTGCCCACCAAGATCCTCTTCTTTTAAATAGATATCGTTTTTGGCCTCAAAATATCTTTTATCGTGTATTTTGTGGTCCTCGAGTCGTTTCATTGAAAAATTGTTTGATAATTTCGTGTAATAAAACAACGAATAACCAGGTGGTGGGTGCAGTATTGCTTCTGTATCTGATATCTGAAAAATAACCGGTTAAAAGTGGATTCCTAGAAAAATTAATCTACTAATCGCCTACATGCTTGTATAATAAACGCATGGATGCATTCTGGGTTGCATCCCATAGGCGTTTCAACGAAAATTCGAATATGACATCCATTAGAAACATAAGTAATTCGAATGGAAAAAGAACTAGTTAGTTGATAAAAAAGAAAGTATTTCTGTTTGTGAATATTTTATTATCTTTTTTTTCAAAAGATATACAAACGTAATCAAGAGCTTTTCTTAAAGTACAAACATGTTAGACTTTAGAAAATAACTGACCGATTCGTACGCGTAAAAATCGAATAAGTGTTTCAGTCGATTGGTTTATTAGTATCAAATATGTATTTTCAACCTTTTTTATATCTCATTCTTTACCTTTCTCGGCTCTTTCTTTTCGGTATTATTCGTTTCATTGTCCTGTTTCTCTTTTTTTATCTTCTGGAATTTCTCATTTATAACCGAAAATTCATTAGAAATGTAATGCAGCAGGTTCAATTCGTATTCCTGTCTTTTTACGTAATTGATAGCGTCCTAAAAAAAATAAAAAATAAAAAAGGAATATAATTAATTTTGTACATGTTATTAGCATTTATTGCATTTTGTATTTTCATATTTTTAGGTGATAAATGATTGGGTAGTCACCTCTCTCGGAGAAAAATAATCAACCTTGACTTTTGGCTGAGCGTTATAGTATTCTTTGTTTTGCAGCATCGTTTTATCCACCGGATCAAAGAGCAAGAAACTTCCTACAGCGGCACAGGCTGCTTTTAAGTTTCCCACTATAAAAACACGTAATGATACATACTAATGTAGTATAATATTTTGCAAGGCTGCCCATGGTGGGAAATAAATTGGCTCAACGAGAGATTAAGTCAGCGGCAAAAAACTAGATTAGGCAACAGCTCGGAGCTATTTCCACGGATAAACGATGTCGATCATTAAAATGGAACAGCCTAAGCACTTACGCAAGATTAATCCAATTAAACGTCCTTCGAGCTATGACTAAGAGCTTCCTGAAGAGCACTATTCACGAAATTACAATTAATTTGCCACGGTAATTGCAAAGGTGTAACATTTATAAGTTAACTATTCGTACATCAAGGTGTTATTATCAGTAAAATTCATGAATAACTGACGCATATATGTTTGTGGTCTATTCAATCACGTGTCTCTAGTATTCATAAAATTTCTCAGAGAAAACTTCGCTACATTTTACAAACAAGATATTGGTGGCGATAAATGCGCCAGTATATATATTGTTAGCTTATTTGGTACAAGGCTATGCATTTTTTAAATACGAAAAATGTACAGCGTATATTATCACAGAAGTTAGAGATAGATACGTGTTTTGTGCAGCTATGATTAAAATTTTGCGTTCCTAGCTTCTAAAATCCCTATTAACTTATCTTAAGTTCGCATCGTAATTCGACTAGCGAGTATACTCACATTTGTAATAAGAGAACTGCAAATAATCGTAATGACTTCTGAACATGTGTCTGCGGTAATCGCCATTTATATTGTTTAACATACGCGAACACGATCGTTTGCACTTCAAACAGTACGTAAAATGATCTGAAAGAAACGGAGGGCTATTTTTAGGAAACAACAATATACCGGCTTTCGTTTATGTTTCAGATCCACTCACTTGCGATGGAGGAAGTAAATTCTGGATGCCAACCCTGGTCAAAAGGACCTTCGCAGTAAAATCTACATTCCTCCTCGGCTTCTAAGTACGATCGTAACGATGTCTCGAACAGACCGACGGCTTCTGCATAATCTCCGTTTTCATAAGCTGAGACACCTTTGAAGTAAACGCTGACATAAGTCGGTGTTTCTAGATTTACCACCTTCTCCTCTTCCACACCTGGCAGTGTTAAATAGCGTTTGAAAAGATTCAGATTCACCTCATGATTAGAATGTACGACTAGATAGGTAAATAGCGCGTTGGCTGCGTCTTGATATCGATGTGTCTGTAAAAAATATATTTATTAAGAAATGATAAAAAAAAATCAGAATAGAATTTATGGAATTAGGAGATGATGCAACGTATATGAAACCTTGTACTAAAACATGGGATCAGTGTGAGAAAGTTAATTAGTATTGCGAAAGACGAAAATTTATTAGAATCATATTTCATGCAATTATGAGATCTGATTGTTTGAAGGGATATTTTATGAGACGCATATGCAATACGCTCCGGTACATTGCTACCGAACATCAGCACGCCGATTACGTAGGCTAGGCTTTATGGTCGAGTTGACTGGTCAGAGCATTAAACTCATTATTTATCTGCTAAAAAAGTCACTAGTGTAAGGTTTACGAAGCCACGATTGCGTAAGTTCTCTTATTAGAATTCGCCAGACTCTTTTATGGGATACTAAAGAAGCATCAATCCTTTGCTAAATTTAAAAACTGAAAGCTATAATAAATCGATTAATTTATCCCATATTTTATAATACACACATACATAATAATATATTTGCCATTTTATAATTTTTCATATTTTTTGCTTCTTTTAATTATCTTATGCGGCACCAAAGAAAAAAAGGATTAAATCATAAGATAATTTCTAATAGTTATTCTTTCTTTTTAGTTACCTGATAGTAGCAAATATGCAGGTATTCATATATACCATTGTTCAACAATTTCTGTTCAGTTTCACGTGGTAACATCTTCAGCACATTCGAGCCAACGATCTCCCGATATTCGTTATTGCACGTTAAGAGACACAGTGTCTCTTTGATCTTTTTTTCATAAAAGTGTAAATCCTCGATGTTTTGTGGAAAAATCGGTGGTGTACCTTCAGCTTTCATACGGCATTTTCGTCTACAATTTGTTATCATTCGCTTGTAGGCCTTGTATCTAAAAAAAGTATCAAATAGAATAAAAAGAATATTGAAAAAGATATATGTGCACAGTGAAACGCTTTATATTTTGTTATGTTTGCAGTTTAAAAACTGAATTTCTATTTTCTAGTAAGTAGTAAAGGTATACGTATAGGTATTCTCTTGCGCTAATTACTAAATATTTTTCGCTAATTATTTTTTTTTACCAACTCTTTTTATAATTATCTATAATTATAGATTAGATATAATCGTTATTCTTATAATTCATAATTTCAATTTCAGATTTACCCATGAGAAACTGTGTTGAAGTCTTGAATGCAACGGACCCAGTCTTCGTCCAGATAAGCGTTCACAGCATCCTCGTATATTTCGTTCAGAGTTCTATTATTTGCGAGTCTATTCTCCTCGTTCTGCTCTTCTAAATCCAGTAGCTCGTCGCTGGGGATTACGTTGCTCAAGGTGTCGTTACTACCAGCGATCGCGCCGCAGAAGAACAAGAGTATGACGAACCTCATCATCGTGGATACTACTCAACCGTCCCGATTCATACTGAAGTCCCTCAAGGAGAGCTGAAAGCTGGAACTGTGAGATGTGATCCACACACGAGACATACGTAATCACCTATCCCCTCCATGTTCTCTCTAGTTTCCAAATGTAGCTGCAGTGCTGTATCATAATCGTGAATCCTCGATCCACCGACGTCTGATGCGTTTTTTACCATTTTAGGAATACCGCTCTGTCAAAAGTATCCATGAATATTTTAATTTAAAAATAGAATAACAATGGACTCGTTAATATTTTATACGGGGCGTCTCAGCTTAATGAGATCACATAAATATCTGCCTTATGTACGGTTGTACGACAAGCTTCTCAGGACAAAGTTAAGGTATTTCAGGGGGCACGTGTATCGATGGGAAGAATTTTTTCTGAAGATCATTTTTCGTCAAATTGTAACGTTTTAAATGAAATTCTATATTTTATTATTCATCAATTGACGCATTTTCTTGTTCTATATACAAACCTATCAAGATACTTGTGCCTGAAACGGTTAGTTTAAAAGATATTTTAACCTTAATTTCGTAACACTTGTCGTATGGGAGACAAGGAAAGTACGTAAGTGCCTTGGTACTTTTGTACAGGGAATAAAAAGCTACATCCACTGGAGTAAAAAAATATATATAGAGTTTTATTAAAAAACATATCGATGACTTTGAGGTCTCTTAAAAAAATGAACTTGAGAAAAATTTCTTTCTCAGCTTTAGATTGAAATACTTCAACTTTGTCCTGACAAGTTCCTTCATAAATAAGGCAGATATTTAGGTGATCTCTCTAATGTCGAAGATTTTTAGTATAGATCTTAAGTATTATAAGCTTCTTAAGTATAAGAAAATAGAAATCCTTCGTAGAGCGTCAAAGGAGGCGGGAGCGTATAATGGAGTTAATTTAGTAAATAAGATATCGAAATATTTATTAAAGATAAATAGCTATATTTAGTGATATTTCTGCTGACTTGTATTCTCCTATTGTATTAAATAAAAAAGCGTCAAGCGATACCGCGTTATGAAGATTAATTTAACAATCACACGTCGAATCGAATACATATTTCGTTATGAATCGATTTCAAAATGATCGATAAATATTTTACTATTTTTTTTTTTTTTGCAAATGATGCAAATTATTAGAATGTCATAAATCACTCTTTCACGTTCAACTTAAACGATTAACAATAAAATGCATCAAAACTCGCAAACGTTTCTATAAAAAAAATTAACATAAATTCAGATTTAAATATATACGTATATAAGATATACGAAAAATATTATAATGAGAATTGAGCAACGTTAATGCTTCGCTAAAAATTGTGAAGCTCTAAGAGAAGCTAAAGAAAATATGTACTCAATGATATAGTACTTCAGAGTGTGAGAATTTTCTCGAGTTCTTTAATTTTGAACGGTAATATATTTAAAAAAAAAAGGGAGAAAAAACGCCACAGTTGAAAGACACTGACACAAAAAGATGATGCCAAAAGACGTCTCCCAAGTACGTTCACACTTGACCTACTCCAATTTTAATTTTTTTCTCTGTTCGAACGTTAGCTTGGATCGCGCGCATTGTATCACAATATGAATAGAATCGGAAGGAAAAACAACAAAGCGTGTAATAAGAAACGAAACTGTATTTCATCTGGAGAGTGTGTAATATAATTATCAAACGTTCATCAAGTTCGCTAATAAACATTCTCATGGAGAATATCCGTTTGCTTATCACAAAGAAAAAAGAACAACGAAGTCTATAGAAGATCTTAAAAATGAAGAAGAAGTTATCAGAATTCGAATATTGATCGCAAAGCGTCGCTCTCCTGTGTTTTCTTTTTTCTAAAATTGTTTGATCATCGTTGATTAAAATTGAACAGTTCCAGACGAATATATGGCGTCGTTTTATATGTAGAAATATTCGCCGTTATTATTTTTACGCAGTTACAACATTTTTTACCCTCGTGAAACAGGAAGGAAAAACGCGTATTAAGAAGCGACATCCTTGAAGCTGTTTCGAGTTTTCCACTTTTCTGTTAACAAATTGACAAATTTTAAGGATTGATCGTTTGAAGGATACAACAACGCTTGGCGTCAGCAAAGAATCATCTTTAACGCTTGCTTGCCTCGTAAAACAACTCCCAACAAATTCATGAAATCCCTGCAGCGATCACAATCCGTATAAATATAACAAAGCATTGTTCAACAAACAAAGCATCGATCGTCTTGTGCTGTACATCACTTAGATCGCATACAATACGTAGAAAAATCTCTTCTCAAAAATTTCTATTTTTCGTTTTCGAATAGAACTTATGACGGATCAATTAGCAGTTATTGTGGCTTTCGAATTTCTAGCTCGTCCATTTATGATTTGTTCTTACAATTAAGGACCGGAGTTGCTGCCGTCCATTGACCCATCGCAGAACGCTAATTAGTATCACTTACTCGTCTACGTGCAGAACGAGAATGAAAATAATCTATAAAGCAAAAATGATAAAAACAACAACGATCGTGGCTCTTCTACGCTTCTACAAAGAATAATAGCCATATTATACGTCTACTATAATAGATTAATAATATCTCACCATCGAAATCTTAGGGACGATTGTTTCTTATTCCTTCGTTTCCTCGAATTTGTTCTGAATTCTAGAATCCGTGCCGAATATACATTTCCGTTTTTAAAAAAAGATTTAACATCGTACGAAATGTCCGGACGAAAAACATTCAACATTTCCTTGGAGCTTCTTTGTCTCCGATCACGACACATTTGTATTTTTATTCATATTAATTTTCTTATTCTTAATTTCTTTTAATCTCGTTAGCCTCATAGAGCAGCGAATTCGTCGGATTCGAAAAAACGCCCAAGCTGCCTCGAAATTCTTGGGAAACGCAATACGACTACCGGACTCTTAACTAAGACGACATCAACGCTATAACATCGACCATATATCAACCATACGTTAAGCAGAGGAAAGGGGATACGGATAAAGAGGAGAGGTGCAATAATGGCTGTCTGAAAAAGTCTTAGTAACGATGCAGAAGATTATGCGATCATCGAGTAATCGACACGCGAGTTTCTTCTTATCAAACTTCAAGGTTAATCGCGATGCTTCACCTGACTTCGAAAAGTTATTTCGTAAACGAATACAAAAATCGAACGGAGCCAAAATGTTTTGCATGAGAAATAATTTAATATAGAGTAAACGATATGCCAATAATCTCGGTTAGAATTTGTCGCGAATACTTGTTAACGAAAAATCCTCTAGGAAGGTATGTGCAAAGATGATGACAATGGTACTCGAAACTGTGCCTCGTAACGCTGCTTACTTCTCTAAAGCCAGTTTTTCCTTAAGTATTTCCTTATCGTCTATCTTTATATTTAAAACGGTGTACAATACATAACGCAATAGGAGCTCGTACTTTACTCGTAAATGATCAATATCGCGCGGCTATGTTATTTCGCCATTTCTTGTTGCTTTAGCTAATAGACGGGAAACAAATATATTTCATTTTCTTGGAGAGAAAGAAAAAGGAAAGAAATATATAACACAAGAATTACTCAGTTCATCGTTAATATGATAATCATGGTGGATATGTTTAAAAATCTATAAGAGCAAACTGTAACTTCTTATGGCTGAGACACACATACGTTATATGTATATATATACCGTGTTGCTCCTTATGGCAATGTTTCCTTTTCCGTACAATAAGCAAGCTTTCGCGAAGAAAGCGTCGATAAACGCGGTAAACAACTTATAAAAACCAAAAACTGCAGCCTGTCTCACTCACCATTTCTTTTCTTTTTTCACAATTAAAACATACGCTTCTTTCGTTAACTAATACATGGTTTTTTATATACAGAATAAATTAACGCATACCTAATACTAAAAAAATGATTACATTGCGTCTCAGAGGACCAAGTCTGCCCTTCGAAACAGTCGCAACTTTTATTTTTCTTTTATCGCTAAAGAACTTTCAAGATGCTTCCAATGCGATATGTTCGCTACTCCGTGCTTTTTAATGCTATGTTTCTCTTTCTTGTTTCTTTTTTGTTATTTCTTCTGCTTCTTCTTTTATCACTTCTTCTAAACGAGTGAGTGATTTAGGTACTTGAAACTTGTCTGAGAGCACCAGTTCTCGCGAAGATACCTGAGCGGTACATGTTAGCACCAATTCGCATTAATTTCAATTAAATACATCACAGTGTGTAGTCGAATGAAATTGAGACAGGTTAATATCATTGTGCATACGGGAGCATCTTGTACACTAATCATTGCGGCGATAATTATTTACCGTATATACTCGCGCTATAGGCCGGTTTTAAGAGAACCTCCTCAAAGACATTCGTTTATAATCGATATTAAATGAAACATATAAGTCGTAAAAACGAAAGTTTCGTTATTTCACAAAACTTACAAATATGCATCTTATAAATATTTAACATGTAAACCTGACTTTTGTGAAAAAATTATAACTTCAGATGAATTATTCTATTAAATAAATTAAAAGATATCATTAAAAACTTTTCCATCTGAATCTGGATTACGAGTATATACGATATGCATTGCTTCCATTTTTTTTCTTTAACTTCACAAATATTACACATACTGAAAACCTATCTGTACGCGATTCGCTGACTGCTATATGTTGATCCATATATGTATGATGCGCTAGTAATAATTAGACGTAAATGTAAATGAGATCGTATAAATACTGTAGCCCGAAGTGTAAATTACACCAATTTTTTCGCTCTTATTTTCTTAATTTCTTGGAGAGAATTAGCAACTGTAATTTCAACAGACCGCGCTCATTTAAAACCGTTGAAATAGTAATTAATTGCAATTATCCTCTACTTTCATCTGGATTACGTTTGTATTCAATGATCGTATGACAAAAATTACGGTTACAGAATAGCGGTAGCGTTTAAATACCGCCACAAGATAGAAATACCAGCTAAAGCTATGTGTTCAGGTATGTTATTCGATGGAAGCCTATAAATACTTAATTCGAATACAAACTTCCTTTTAAAGCTGTAAACATTAAACCAGTTTACCTTTTTTTTTTTTTGATTTATCATCTTTCTGATCTTACTCGAGTTACAATTTGCACGTCCGTGTATCTATCAGACATTCGACTTTCTTCTTTCGTAAAATTGTATCTTTTGTAAAACAGACAATTTGTTCCATTGGCAGAAGAAGTCGGATCATTACACGCAAACATTTTATCTCGTTACACTCTCAGATCTAAACAATCGATCGAATGATAATTATTTAATTGTTTTTCTTGTCCTTCCCAGTCCCCATAGCCTCAAATGTGTTCGAGTGTTGTGTGGAGGAAGTGTTACTTGAGCCGTCAGAGCTATCAATTTTGTACTTCTTCGATATTTTCCTCCCTTCCAGATTAGCCTCTGAATTTTTACCAGCTGCCTTTTGTTCGGTCACTTTATGAGGCACAGATGTTTTTTCATTGCCTTGAAGTAGTTTCTGCACCGCAGCCAGTGACACTTTCTCGTTGTTTTGAGATGACTTCTGTGATACACCTTGCATGAAGCCTCTTTCGTTGGCTTGTGATAATATTTTCTGGGCGGAAGATTGCAAACTCTTTTCACTAGCTTGCAACAATATTTTTTGACACGAAGATTGCGAGCCTTTTTCACTATTTTGTGATGATGTCTTTTGAGATGAAGCTTGTGAACCTTTTTCAATGTTCTGAGATTGCTTGTGAAACGTGCTTTGCGAACTACGCGCTTGTACATTAGAACAATTATCTGATTGAGCGCCCTCCTCAATCTTATTAATAGATAAAACTTCTAAATTTTTTGTACACAAATTCTGCCTCTCTGTCTTTGATTCAACACGATCACTACGGTCACCAGTATTCTCTGATTCTGTCAATTTACTCATAGACGTGTTATTTTTATCCATCTTATCTAAAGGTAGAACTTCCTTCGAGTAATCGTCAGCCTTTGAACCGGTCGGTGAATCCTTCTCTTCTGCTATTCTGGGCAGCTGTGTGCTGCCGCAAGAATTAGATATACCTACGTTTCCCAAATTGATCGATATCCCATGAGATATTTTCGAATAATCCGACTTTGATTCCGTTGACACTTTCTTCTCCACTTTTGAGTCGTTTGGCTCTTTGAAGCTATCACTACACTCCTCGGGGGTTTCTGAATAGGATTGCGCTATAGTTGCACGTGGAGTTACTTTCACCACTGTGTTTGCCAATGGTGAGATCGATGTTTTGTTCTCCGCAGATCGAGGATGAAGTCTGTCTGGACTAAGCGCCCTTCTCAACAACGGGGAACCGGGCTCTGCTGACTTCGGTCGTCCATAACTTTTTTTCTGATTGTTCGGCGTTGATAAGCAGACACCTAAGTGTTTCAAACATATTTATATCGATCATCTTATGATCATCTTATGTCCGCTTGTTTATAAATGCAACAGTTTAATTTAACTCTATGTACTAACTTTTTCTATTACGATTTTATATATACGATTACTTAAAGTTAAAAATTGTTTGCTGATAATTCAAAGTCAAATCAAGTATTATTTCAAAGTTACTAGCTTCGTATGTCGATTTATATATTACCTGGGCTATAGGACTGCGTAGTATTCGAGCTACCAGGTTGATGTCCTGTAGGAAAAGCTAGCGGACTAGGACTTCTAGTAGGACTGGCTGGAAGGGGCGATGGACTCGGAGTTCTCGCCAATGGAGACAATGGTATATGTCCCACAGATTTTCTACGATTCGGCGAATGAATGTTCTTTGCAGCTGTGTGTAATTTGTGCTTCAAACCGTGAAGGGTGCTCGGCCTCTGGTAATGGGACTGATTGGCGATAGTCGGTAGATTTGCAGCAGACGTAGTGGAGCCTGGAGACGAAGAGTTTGGACTGGAACAGGGACTTGAATTCCCCGTGGAGTGATAAGAATCCGAGTTAACGCGATTTGTTGGAGGTGACGGGCTGCAGACAGACTTTGTACAGGCTGCAAAGTATGGTGACGTTTCTTGAGAACGTGTGAATGACTGGAACGACCGACTAGGTGTTACCATTGACGGCGAACAGATTCCCGCAGCCATCTGCAAAAAAGGTCGTGTAACGTTTCTAGCAAATAGGTATGCTAGTATGTACTAGCCAGAAGATGAAACATCAAACTCTCTTCTTTCGAACACTCAAATATTTTTTGTGATCAGTGTACAGTGTAAAACTTTGACATTGTCACGGTCAATTAAAAAAAGAACAGATATGTAAAAGCTGTGATTTAGCCACGGGATTGTATCGGGCAAATAAGTATCGATCAAAGAAACAGCAACTAAAATGAAGTTAGCAAGAAGTTCACGGAACGTTACGAAAAATCATACCATAAGTGGAGGTTTGCTGTCGCTGGATAGAATGGGTGCTGACAATGGACAACTGATAGTTAATGGCTGCAATAAAAAAAAGTAATACTTAACATAATAAAGTGTGTTGCATAGAAATTGCCGGTGCTTTAGTATTTATGCCGCGCGTAGTATAGTAGTAGCAGTAGTAGTTTCGTGTTAAAATAAAAAAGAAGATTGTACAGATATACTCGTACATTCACAATTTAAGGCGTTCTTCAAAATGTTCACAAGTGATCTGACAAAAGCCACTAACACGTATCTTCAAATTAATTCGTTTAGATTAATAGAAAAAGAGGAAGATTAAAAGCAAAAAAGAAGTAAATTTTTTCTATACCTGTTGCATCTCTACACTAGCTCGTTTCGAACTAATTCGTTTAAAAAGGGACGTCTTTCGTTTCTTATCGGAATGATCACGTTTTAGTTTGCGCTGTTTATGCAGCGTTCTGCGTGCCATTTTGCTCTGAGTCAAATCTCTTCTCCTTCCGCCCGTCTTAATACTAGTATTTTCTAATGGTGTACTACGCAATGTTACGTGATCGCCACCACTCAACATTAATTGAAGAACTTGTATATGATATAAACCCTGGACTGGCTCGCCATTTATATGCGTAATAAGATCTCCTGGTCTTAAACCAGCTTCAAAAGCTGGACTGGATTGATCTACAGCCTATTGAATATGGAATAAATTCAAATAAACTATACATACTAAAATTTGACTTTGTGTAACTATTTGTAACATACCATAACCAAATGATGCATAGTGTAAAAATCACTATCACCATAATAAACCCTGATAGTGTGCACAGTGAAGCCAAATCCACACGGCCCTCTTCGAATGATAATAGGAGGTTTTAGGCTAGTTACCAGTGGACTCAGTTCGCGACAAGGGGATGTATCTCTTGAAGAGGCAGTGGATGATCCACCAGGAGATTCGATTGGTTGAGTATTTAATGACGCATCATCTAAAAAATGTGACTTCGTAATTAAAATTGAACATTAAAACTTAACACGAAATAATTTAATTCATAATAATATGTACAAGAGAAATCACTGGTTGGTATAACTAAGGACAATCCACTAGTGGATGCGGACTTAATTACAGACCGCGACTTTTGTTTCGCGGATGGAATAATTGATATGGCGTTGAATGATTCGAAAGAATCGGTACTAGAATTATGCTTGCTTTCCTCGGTTGTATCTCTGTTTGCAGCAAATAAATCCAACCTGAAATGAAATTTATTTGTTATAACTACACATATATAATTTTTTATCCATTATGCTTTGAAATTTGGATGGCTTATATGCATATTATTGAATTCAATGACAGTGGAGCTAATTTCGTGATAATGATTATAATGTTCGGGATGATGTATGTTTGAACGACTCACATGTGTTCATCATCAATGCATATACTGAACCTGGGCAGCTTATCACGAGAATGCACGTGTCGTTTTCTCTGGATCTGCGGACTGATATCCTCAGACTCCGTTTGCGAGGAATCGGGTGTACTCAAACTGATGCACGTCCCTTCTATGTGACTGTTTTTAATAACTGTTAGTTGGGACTCGCCACTGGTCACCGTGGCAGGACTCGTGAATGACGTGTTCGACTTGTCCGCCTTTGGAGGCGTTTCGATGTACGTGGTATTTCTAATGGACGAAGAAGGTCGATTCTTTTCTGACGGAGTTGATTCCGCTAATTTGGATGGAGGAGTAGTTGAGCTATTAGACCCGAAAGACAATTGCGCGACTGTGCGTTCGAGCTCAGTACGGAATAATTGTTTCTTTGAGACATCCGACTCTGTTTGTTCAGGATTTATCTGCGGTGGACGGGTTTGAGATATTTTTCGTGACTGCGGAGAATACGAGGAGAACGATCCGAACAAAGGGGAGTCATCGGTGTCATCAGTATCGTCGCCTATATCGTGATTATATCTATCCATACGAGCTAAAATAGTACAGATTTGTTAATTTTGAATATTAATACGAGGATAGCAATTATATCAAATGTGTTATACGTACTATCAAAGTAGCTTGTATCTTCGTCATTGATTAATTGAGGTACGAATTCAGCCTTTTGTCTGAGTAAACTATTCCAATTTACTCCATAAAAATAAGGGTGCTCTTTTACTTCATGAGATCCACCAGTGCCTAAACGATCTCTAGGACTTTGTTGAAGCAACGCTGTTATAATATCTTTTGCTTCTGGCTGAACAGGCCAATCATCCTCATCTGGCCAATCGATATCATCTAGGCGTAATCATTTTGTTTATATTATTAAGTACTTCTCAAATAACTTTTTTTATATCTTATATCAATATTTACCGTTAACAGTATGAGCAAACAACTCTTCCGGAGTATCACCAAAAAATGGTACACAGCCAATTAGAAATTCGTACAATATAATGCCCATAGACCACCAATCAACAGGTTTACCATATCCCTGGCGTAATATAACTTCAGGGGCGATGTATTCAGGTGTGCCGAACACTTGTTTATCGGAAAATTGTCTCGTATCCCTATCTATGTATCCTTCGTAAAGATTTGTCGCCACTGAAAACGAAAAAAGAACTTTGTTCGACGATCATTAAGCTATATTTCATGAACATCGATCTTTTGTGTCACTTACAGGACATAAGACCCATTTTACTGAGACCAAAGTCAGTAAGCTTAATGTGACCAAGGGCAGTAATAAGTAAACTAAAAAAGAAGCAATATATGAAATAGTGAATGAATTAATAACATGCTTCTCTTACGTACTTGTCAGGTTTCAAATCTCGATGAACAATACCGTAACTGTGCAAATATTCAACAGCTAAAACGGTTTCTGCAAAATAAAATCTTGCCATATCCGGTGGTAATGGACCGATATTTTTTAGAAGATTCGCGCAATCTCCACCCTCTACATATTCCATTACTAAGCACAAGTGCTTCTGTAATCAAATGTTTGTTAACAAATATTTAAATTTTATATATGTAATTTTATATATATGTGTTTACTCACTTTTGTTTCGAAGCTGCAGTACATAGAAACTACAAATGGATTGTCTGTAAAGCTCATTATATCTCTCTCAGCAAAAACTTGTTCTACTTGATTTCTTAGCATCAAATTGTTCTTATTTATTTTCTTCATTGCAAATCTTTGTCGTGTAGTTTTCTCCTTAACCAAATACACTGCGCCGTATGCACCATTACTAATGAGTTTCAATACTTCATAATCGCCTTCACAAGGAACGCGGTGAGACTTTTCATCGTCTTTATTTGGACTTGAAGCGATTTGTAAATTACTATCGCTCGAACTTGCCGAATCTTCTAGTTTATTTAAATCTTCTTGCAGTTCTAAGATATAGTGACATAGTGAATATGCACAGAATTTAGATGAATAGAAGAAAGAGTTATACAAGAAATGTTACCTGATATTGGATCTCTATTAAGAGAAAGTTTGTTAATAATATACTGAGGTATATCGTTTTTTATTCCTGCGTTAATTTTTGCTTGACCTTCAGCCTGTTCGAGTAAATGATAAAACTCTTCTGGATCAAATTCTAAACATTCCAATAGACGAGCTGGACGTGATATTACTAATAGTAATTTTTTGATAAGCCCTGTTAATCTTGTTGCTGCATCAAGTGATTTATCTTTTGTCTATAAATAAAGACGTTTGTTCATTGCTTATTTATTTTATCATGTAAATTTGTATACAATTACCTCCATCAACAAATGTTCCAAATTTTCACTCATTTCGTAAAAATATCTAGTTGTAATTAATTTTTCCTGAGATTTTTGTAAACAGTCCCTCGCCATTTCAATTACTTGATGATGCACAAACCGTAAAATCGGTAGTGAATCTTGGGTCATATTTGCCATTACCTCATATTCATCCAATTCCTTGTTTTCATTAATAAAATTAGTTAAACGTTCTTCCATTTGTTGTGTTGCCTAATCAAATAAAATTCTTAAGTGTAATCGTAAATATAGTATTATGTCATCACGATATACATAAACTTTCTATTAAAATGTACCTTTGGAAATCTTTCCTTATAAAGAGTATTCATCATAACAATTTCGCTGTCCAATACAGGAGATCGACTTGGACTGCTATAATTTAAACAAATACGTACAATTGAGCGAAAATATAATGTCTGAAAAATAGAAATTATATCAACAGTATTTACCTTAAACTTCGTGACCGTGGTCTGTGTAACGGTGACCTACGACCTTCTTCATCGAGACTGAGAGATACACTGCCTGGAATACTAGAAATACTAGATCCTGGAAAACCTGGATGCGAAGAACACGGTGTGCCGGGTTTAGAAAAATGGCAAGAAAGCATACGTAATTCGTCCTTGGTGGGAACATTTGGAAGTTGGTGCAAGCGTTCTTGACTCGAGTACTGTGACTAATCAAGTATATTAGTTAATAGATTTCTTTAAGATTATTGTAAGTATCTTTAAACGAATTATCGAGATAATTAACTAACCGAAACATTACTGGAACCTGGTGTTGTACCATAACCACTAGATGGTAAGCTAGCAACTGACCATCGTCTGCCATCTCCAGTTCCTGTGGTACCCCCACCGATCCTTAAATATTATATGCATTTAAGTATGAAAAATTAATTTTACAATACATGATATATGCTACTTAATAATGCTAACATATACATATATAAGAAAAGTCAACCACTTGTTAACAAGAAACCTTACAGCCATATTCTTAGTTTTTTATGAAAGATTTCACAACCTAGTTTCTGCATCAGCATTTGTTTTCTTTACTATTAATAATGTATTAAAAATATAATGCTGACAATGACGACACCTACTTATATAGGTAAACAGATCAGATTTAAACAGACTAAAAGTAGTTATGAAATAGATACCTTTTAATTGGAGCAAAAGCAAAATGTGGACTGGATGACATCCTAGGACTCTCTAGAGGACTGCCTACAATCGGGACAAATGCTATATCAGGAAATAAGCAGTAAAAAAGAAATTAGTTTTCTATGATGATTGAATTGTAAAAATAATATAAAATACACACTTCTAAGTAATTAACAAGTAATTTGTTTTTAAGGACATTTTTTTAAAGGTAAAAGTTAAGGTTTCTAAATCTGACTGCATAGACTGAAAATTGTGTTACAATTTTTTAACCAAGGATATATTTATGATGTATATATGTATGTAAATATACGTATTTAAAAATTTTGGGTAAGGATATGCCAGAATGCTTATATAACATTTTCATAAAATACATAGCACTCATAAATAATTTGTACATAAACAATACATAAAATATCATTGAAGAATCATTTGAATAATCAGAAACAAAGCATTAAAGAATAAAATTTTATATCACCTGACAATGGTGAATGACAACGTGGTAAAGTTGGAGATGTTGTTGCAATAAAAGATTTACGATGAGCTGCTTTAGCAGCACGCCGGGGAATGTTAAAATCACGCTAAAACAGACAATATGCATATTATATATTTGGCTTATGCGATAATTATTATTAGTTTGTGTATTTATATTTAACATTTAATAGTAAATATCACTAACCACGTGAACAGATAACGAAGGTGCAGACTTCCCAATTGCAGAATTCCTCATTCGAACCAGATTTGAGAGTTCTCCACTAACTGCAGATATTAAATTAAATGTCAAGAATTATAAAGAAATAAATAGGCAAATAAATGAAATATAATAAATCTTTATTAACCAGGCCGAACTGGAGCTTCCTTGCTCTCTACTTTTGGTGGAATTGGACGTTTTTGCACTTCTGCTTCAGTGCTGCATGCAGATTCTTCGCTTTCAGCTTGATCAAATACGAGTACTCTGGCAGAATTGCCATGAGAACGAAGACGGGGTCTACTTGGTCTATTTCTGTTCTGGTCCATGTTTTTTTTCTATTTCTTTTACCCTCAATTATTTATGTTACCTAAAATTAAATCAGTCTTTTTTTGGAAGAAACATTGACATTATTAAAGAATTAAAGAAGAAAATCGAAAAAGAAAATATGAATATAAAAGGTAAATATATACCTGATTCAATTCGTCTTATTCAGACGAAAGCAAAACAAAGCGATAGGTAAGTCCGATAAACAAAACTGTCGAAAAATTCACAATCCATTCTTTCTCGTGAAAGTTCGATCGACGTCAAGACTGACAGTTCAAAATCGGCCAAACGTACCAGTCGAGGAACCATTTGTGTGTCCGTACTTTTGATGGCTTAAAATGCCGTCTCGGACACAGTCCTTTCTTCTGTTGGTGTTGTTGCATGAAAATTCATAACATATATGAAGACAGGAAATAAATTATGCTCTGGTCGACTGTAAAAGGAATCGTAGAGGCGGTTCGAAAAATCGAACGGGGAGACCTGTTTTAAATAAGATGTACCTGTAGATGAAGGACAGAGAAACGTTAACCCGATGGAAGGACAGAACCAGGAATACAGAAGATTCGGCGAGAGAAACAAGAGAAGAAAACACACAACACTAAGCACACATAATGGATACGAAGAGAGCAGAAAGACGATAAAAGGTGCACGATTTACCGGGCACAACGGGCATGTCCTCCGAGGACAAGCGGCCCGGGAGTGAGCAGGTGTCGTAGTCCCGAGTCTAGACTCGCATTTTTCTCCTCACCGTAGAAATTAATTACGAAACGCGGACCGACCATGGGTTCTGACTCATGATGGACGTATACACATGTACGTCCTCGCGCACACATATATATACATATACACGTACATACACACTCTTACGCCTGCATTTACACACGGACGCACGCGCAAATACCGGCGCATGAAAACGCGCACAAATACACGCATCCTTGGCCGCTAGCTGCACCGAGAATCAACACCGAACCCTTTATAGCAGACGTACGAGTACGTGCTTTCTGCTTCGCTTACTGTATCGGTATATTGTTCTTAGAAATTGCACCGTTTTCATATTCAATATTCAATCGAATTCCTTTCTAATTTGTATCTCCATAAATTTATCCCTGTCCGGTTTATTTTCAAGAACGATCAGTATATATGCATATATACGTCATACGCATTTAAGTCTCGTTTGTGAATTTTTCGTTTTATTTTCATAGTAATCTTCGCATGAGTTTCTTAAATATTTTTATTCTAACGGAACCGACTTGTTTTCGTTTTGTTTTTTTGAAATTGATAACTGAAAGAGGAGACTAATATGTACCTTAAAATAACGTTGGTCATTTGCATATATATTGTTTGAAAGTTGAATGTTATAAATAAATATAAACAATTATGTAATTTTCCAATTATTTGTGAAAAAATAATTTACTAGTTATCCCTAAAGAATGGCTTAAGATTGAAAGACATAAATAAAGTATACATATAATTGTCTTTCTCAATATTTTCTATGCAAAGTGATTTTAAGATATTTTACGTTTGCAGAGATATATTGTGTATTGTACGTTAAGAAACGAGAAAATTAATTGAGTATCCTCGATTTGCGGTTAATTTGGAAAAAAATTAGATTATATGTATTAGTTTTGATCAGCTATTGTAACAGTTATTAATCGATCTTGCTTGAATTATCGATTATAACCTTATGACAAATCTCTAACATTACATACGTTAAATAGTTCTTAAATATTCAGTTAAAAATATATTTAGATATAATGAAATTGCGAGATTCATTTAAATACGTTAGAGCATTTCATTTTTTTCCTCAATACAATGATACAATTCTTAAGTAAACCTTCTTCGCAAGAGGTCATTTAAAGTATCAACAGTTCACGTCTGTACGAAGGAAAGCGAAGCTGCCTTTTTTGACACATATCAGCTGATGCATCAATACACTGATACCATTATAAAAAACATTTGTCAGGCATTCGTATACCGGATTTATGGTTTTCTTTCTAAAAATACTGTACTTTTTAACGCAAGCAACATATATTACAGTACATATAGCATATGCTCTTTCTCTTTTTTCCCCTTTAAATGTTTCTTTTTTCATCTGATCTTCAGCAACAAGATGTATCCTAACCTTATATTATGTCATACAAAGTAATTATCCCTTCAGGAAAGACCTATGCAAAGTTTTTCAGTGTATAACCTTCGTAAAGATTTATTGAAAAGTTATACTGCTATAATGGTTTCATTTATATAAATGTTCTGAATAAATAATGTATTTCAAATATCTTCGCTTAACGACTGGTAGAGCTTTAACATGTACAAAAAGAAGTCTATTGTATAGTACCAATTATAGAACATTTTCGATTCAATGTAAAAAACTTGAAAGAAGATGGCAGGGTTTGAAATTTCAAATATCAAATTTTCATACAACTCAAAGATTAAATTGTCCTGCACCATTAATTCTGTGCTTTGGATCATGCTGTTGTGGTCATTTTGTAAGAAAATGGTGGTTGAAACAAACTATAGAACAACAGCAAAAATATATAAGGTGGTTTAAGCGAAGGAAATATACTATTTATGGTATACTATCTGTCACTTATAAGTATTTAAAATAACATAAGAAATATATGTTATATATATTTCTAGGTTCTTTGGGATTTCTGTCTTTCATTTTATCTGTTTATTGCTTGACACATTTGAAGGAAGATCCAGTAAGAAAGAAACTACGTTTAATTTTAGTTGATCAAGCTCGACAAATTGAAAATTCTAAAATTATATTTCAAGTATGTACTTAAACAAAAATTTGGGTGAACTGAAAGTAATGGCAGTATTTCACATAGTCACAAATTTATATAGGTAATAGTGCAAAATCAGAAAAATGTGGTACCATTACATGATCCCAAATATAAAATAATTGCCACAGCACTAAAGCGGTTGATGAACTCTAATAAAAATTTATTTAAAGACACTGATTGGACTATTACTATAATCCATCGTATATTTAATAATATAGGATCATTTCCTAATGTTCTAATCTTACCAGTATGTAGATCATCTACATATATAAAAAAGTGAAATAAAATTTTACTCTACATAATAAAAATTACATTTTATTTTAAATGTTTTAGGATAGAAATATTATTGTAATTATTGACATCTTCAACTTAATTAAAAGCAATGATCAACTAACATTTATTTTAGCCCATGAAATATCACATAATATGCTTCTTCATTCAGTGAGTTATAATCATTTTGTAAATGACGTTTTTAATATTTCATAATTAATATTTCATAAAAGAAGAAAATGCTAAGCCAGGAAATAATAATTAATGATAATATAATTGTTTCTAGTTAGAAATATTGTCTTTTGGAGTGATAAATTACGTTGCAACTATTGTATTTTCATTTCTAATTTGGGTATTTTATGAAAGTAAAGCAGCAGCTACACTTTGTTTAACTATGTATATATTGTTTGGTGCCATTTTTTCTTGGTACAAAAGAAAATCTGAAACTGAGGCTGATGAAGTTGGACTTGAATTAGCTGCAAAAGTGTGCAATTTTTATTTAATATAGCTTTAGAATTTTGATAACTTGCAATTAGTCCTAATAATGTTTCTTATGTTTTTAGAGTTGTATTGACCCTAGAGAAGTTTTAGTATTCTGGGAGATGATGAAAAAATTTGAAGAGCTTACACATCAGGATAAATTTCAAATACCATTATTTATGAATCACCCTACTTTAGATAAGAGAGAAAGGAGAATTATCCAACTAATGCCTACAGCTTTGGAATTAAGGAAACAATCCAAAGTATACTTACAATCTTTGATTATTTAAAAGTATAAATGTCACATTAGAAATATATAAGTTGTAAATATGTTTTATATATGTAGTGTCCTAAATTACCAGCGGAGGACCCACGAGATCGTTTACCATATTACATGAAGGATATCGAAAAACACATGTTAAAAAATTCAAAAATTTTAGGTATGCGATTTTAAATGCAGCTACAGATTCTTTTTATATATCCTTGTAATACGACGATGAGTTTGATGAAATAAATGATTCATTAGTCACAGTTAAATTGTATTATGATGACACATATCTCAACGATTGTATTATCATTTGTCTTCCTGTGCTTGAATAAAAATTTGCGATAGTTTTATACTTTTTTCCGACGAGCACGTAAAGTTTGAATTCGCCACGATGGTTTACAGAATATTTGTTATAGAAATATTCCTCTTGTTCGTTGGAACAGTGTATGGATATAATATAGACATAGATTTTCCTATTATTTATTCTTATAACGTTAATAATTATTTCGGTTACACTGTACGTTTATACTACGAACCGGACACTGATACACCCTGGTAACGTATATTATTCCTTGTATGTGAAATATCGATCAATTTGTTCTCTTAGATCGTATTTAATTTTTATATAATAATTACGAAAGGTTGATAGTTGGGGCACCGAAAGGAAATTATTCCTCGCCTTCTATACAAAGATTTCCGTACCTGATCGAACCTGGTGTCGTGTTCCGGTGTGCGATTAAAAATAGCAAATGTCAAATAATCAAGCCAGAAAAGATTGAGAACGAAAAAGGATACGAAACGCGGTTCGCAATGAACATACTTATACGGAAACAATTTGGTTGGTTTGGGAGTGCCATTTCTGTAGACGAAATAAATGGGATTCTGACAGTAAGTGGAATGTTAATAACAATTTCGTGATATTAAATACAATTTTTAACGACATTTTAATCATAGGTGTGCGCACCGCGGACAATTGTAGTGATTTCAAAACCATTCACAAATATTAATTTCGAAACTTTGCAAGGCATGTGTTACAGTGGGAAAGTTTCTTCGGACGTGTTGTCAATCGAAGACAAGAATCTTATGTCCTATAGTACGTAATTAATTATTAAAATTATGATTAATATTATAACATATGTATTAAATAATTATATCATTTCGATCGATTAGGTTTCGATTCGAAATTTTGGTACAATCCGCTTCATGGCTTTTCCGTTCATTATGCTTCAATGAAGGTATATAAATATTATTTTTGACTGTTATATTCTTTTATATCATATAGTAACGTTTTTATAATAAAATCTAGCAAACCAAAGGCAACGAAGGCAAAAAAGAGAGAAAAATAAATCGCATCGTAGGGAAGCCAAAACACGAAGATTATGGCACCGTGGATGTAGTATATTTAAATGAAACGATGTCCATAGAGTTGTCGTTTCTTGACAATTTATCTCAGTTTGGTATGCCCTTTATACCGACAAACTTATTTTTATGATTAGTATGCAACGATATACATTTACAGGATACAGCGTTGAGTCTGGTTACTTCTTCAAAAAAGATCAATTACTCTTCGTCAGTGGAGCTCCCGGGTGGCACTATGTTGGCACGGTAATTAACAATATCTCGAAATTATATCAAATTAAAGATTTTCGATGAACAATTTCTTTCTCTAGGTAATAATAGTCAACCCGGAGTCGCGCGAGTTCGTTACAAAGCTAGATGGAACTCATATTGGCGAATTTTTTGGAGCCAGTTTGGCCGTAGGGGATTTAAACAATGACGGTTTAGATGATCTTCTAATTGGAGCACCTCTTTGGGGAGAAGATAACGGCAGAGTCTATGTATTTGTCGGTACATCCAAAGTAAGAAGTATTTCGCGCTGAAAATATATTGTCTCGCAGTATATCGTACTGCATAGTGCAGAGCTCTGGCGTAGGTACTTTATGTATTTCTTGCAGGGACAATTTGAAATGACTCAAATATTATACGGGACCGCAGAAGGAGGTCATTTTGGATATGCCATAGCTAGCGGTGATTTGGATGCCGATGGATTCGATGGTAATCCGAATCCATTTATATCAAATGGCATAGGTTTTTATAGAATTTGTTTTCTTATCGCAATAGATATTATTGTGGGATCACCTTGGGAGAATGACGGCGTGATCTATGTATTTAACGGCGGTTCAGATTATCTGGAAGTGTCGGAGCGAATCGAAGCTGCAAAATTTTTACGGCGTCCTTCGCAGAAAATACAGAGATTTGGATTTTCAATATCGAAACCGGTTGATATCGATGCAAATGGGTTGGTAAAACTCACCATGCGATATTTAAATCTATTTGATCAGTACCCGGTCCAATAATCTTCTACGCGCAGATATTTGGATATCGCAGTTGGAGCATACAAATCAGGACACGCTATAATACTACGTAGTAAACCAGTAACAAAAACACAACTTTTAATTGAGACTGTACCTAATACTTTACAAAGAGACGCTAGGCAATTCTTAGTTAAAATATGCCCGCTATACTTTGTACGTAATGTACGTTATAATAGCGAGCAAGGTACATGTATGTAATTATGTAAATCTTTACATACGGTTAAAGCTGTTTATATTTTTCAGTGAATCATAATTCATTTCTAGCTATAAAATCTAAGGTTACAGTTACTATAGACGAACGTTACCAGCGAACTCAACAAACAATTTTGGAGTTGAAATCTTCTAACTTGACGTCAAATGTTTGCCTATCTGCTCAAGTTAATATTTCGGTAATATTAAACATATTTTTGTGTCAATTTTATACCAACTTATGGTTTATTTAATATGATATTTCCTAGAGAAACATACGAGATTTTATCGAGCCGATTAGTATTTTTGCGAAACATGATTTTTTATATGACAATACGTCGAGTAATTTTTGCAAATACTGTCTTGTTGAAAAGCGAAACAATAAATTACAAACTGCTCAAGCTTTCCTTCCTTTCAACATCGGTTGTGGAGAAGATAAAGTTTGTAATTCTAATATATCCGCTACTGCAAAATTTTATAATATACAATACAACGATACGTGGGTTATTGGTTCGAGCGATATAAGTTTAGAAATCAGTTTGAAAAACTATGGAGAACCCGCGTACCTTACCATACTTGAGTTCACATTACCTGAGAGAATAATGTTACGTAGCATTTTACCCTTTTGTCAAGAAGATAACTCGAAAGAAAATTTGATAGTAATCTGTGATACGGGAAACCCCATTTGGAACGGAGAAGAGGTACTTTGAACATTTTCTTACAAATCGTATTGTTAATGTATGATAATAAAAATTTATGCTTTTTTTTTTTTTTATAGAGAAGTGTTAAATTAAACTTGGATATGAGACACTTAATTAATGGATCGCTGTATGACCATAATAAATTATATTTTTACGCAATCATAAAAACTCGTAGTATAAATCATGGAACGACGAACATAAGCAAAACTCTTAATTTAGTAAACGAGGTTTCTCTATCTCTGCATGGGTTCGTATTATTTAGATATATTTGTCTTGTAGCAGACAATACATTTGTTTTGACTAATATTATTTTTCAGGAAAGCAAACGAAGAAGCCTACTATTTAACTACTTTAAACGAAAGTTCTTCAAATATTACTTTTCAACATACTTATCAAGTGTATAAACTTGGAGCATCGCCTATAGAAGATGCACAACTTGCTGTTAAAGTGCCATTAGCTACTGAAGACTCAACAACTTTGATATACATGTACAAACCTCAAGTAAGAATCTATGGACTCTCTTTCTTGTAGATATAAATTGTCGATGAAATATGTTTTTAGCTATACATATCAGGGGAACTTTTTGAATGTTCTTCCGAGAGTACTTTAGTGGATAGTCAGTTAGGTGAAGTTCAAGAGGAATCATTCTTAGATAAATTTGATATACACAAAAGAAACGTAGAGGCTTCAGCCGTATACCTAAGTGACGCGAAGAATGTTCAAACTTCAGAAACGTTGAACAAAAATTTGACAGATAATATTATTTATATAAATTGTTCAACACCTGACATAGCTTGTACGACCATCGTATGCAGTTTAAATACGCTGAAAACGTTACAAGATGTTGGAAAGTTGGTGATTAAATTTTTATTAAATGTCGATAAATTTAAAGGTAATCACTTATATTACTTCTTCATACATATATTATAACATACGGTTACATGTTTCATTCGTTTATGCTTTTTTCGATATCTTAAGCCAACTTTAGGAATAAAAGAGCCGTTGTCAAATTTACCACCGAGGTGAACGTAGAAATCATAAAACCAGATGAAAGGCTAGATATCAATGGAACCCGGTAAATATATTTTACATTTTATTACATATTTTCTAAGTACTTGTATCTATATATTATCTGAAATAATTTAAAAATGATTAAAAATAGTTCCACAATAGAAGTTATGACAATGTTCTATTACACTCCAAAAATGGAAAAGCTACAGCTATGGATTATTATCGTTTCTGTTTTGGTGGGGCTGTTATTATTATGCATTTGTGTCGCAATTTTAAACATGGTAAGATATCTTTTTATTGAACGTGATTATAACATGTTTTATTTAATAACATTTTTCAGTTAGGTTTCTTTAAACGGAAAGGAAAACAGAACTTAACGAAACAAGAAATTGATGAAGTAAGTATTCTATGGCATCCTATGATTTTAGAAGTAAAAATTAATTAACATCTTATTCGTAAGTGATAGAAAGCGGGATCTTGGCGGTGATTGAACCTGAAAATACGTGATATTTAGTGGACGGGAAGTACTTAAAAAATATCAAATACTTCACATTTATTCTGTAAAAACCAAATTTTATTTAATAAATTTCTAATTCTTATTTACATTACATTTATTGCCTCCGATGAAAAACGCCTATATATTATGTATACAAATATCTACTTTTATTAATTACAAGTTACATATCTCCATCTTGTATGTTATGTTCAAGTACCCTAATCTGACAAGTATACATAATGTAAAAATGTATCTTGAACATATACACTAATCAGTTATTTACATATTTTGCTTAATTAAAGATGAAGTTACAAACGCAATAGTTCGCAATGAAATAACAATAATATTCCCTACTGAATCAATCGATCTATTACTACATATGTAATGTATATGATAATAAAAATATCTTTCTCACATTTTTCGAGTTTCCCTATTTCCTTTTCTACATTTCCTATCGCTTCCTTTTTGAATGACATTCTTTCTATATAGCAAAAGAAAAAACATTTGATAACGACTAGCAGTACATTGGAACAAATATTTTTCCCGAAGAACTTGCAGTACTGCTACAAATATTCTATCATTTTAATAAGATCTGTACAGAATGTGAGCATAAATTATACTCTCGGTAATATATCAATCATGCTTATTTTATATAATTGTACTAATAATTCTATGTCGTAGAATAATTCTTTCAAACAAACTGCGTTACATCGAATACATTTTGTTCCATTCTTTAGTTTCGTTGTCATACCACTGCGATCAGTTTTATGTGCCAGTATGATTTACTATGTCTTTCAAAAAGACACAAAATTAAGAGCCGGTTATAGCTCCTGTCTGATCGACATCAATACAGCACAAAACTTTCTGTGGGTTCAGTCCACAGCAGTAACTGATACGGTCGAATGCAGTTCAGCCTTTTCAATGTCATGTTGTTTCTTAACATTGCACAAATATTGTGTGACTGTTTGTCGTAGCACATTTTGTTGCATATCGACAAGCTTCGACAAGAAAGATCAAACTTCCTTGTTAGAATTTCAGCTGATCCATCAGAACTATTGTTTTTCGTTCTTTCATCAGTGTCCTTCTTTTTCATTACAAAGGCAATTCGACCATTTTCAGAAATGAATAAATTAAATAGATTACATATCGTGAGGGCTAGTTCATCTCTATCCCCTGGATATGTGTAACATAATAGAGTGATATAGTTTTATTAAACGCGCGTTCTTTACGGATACCAACGAATAATTTATGCTCACGAACTGTAGCTAATCTTTGGATTTGTAGATTTGACAGAAACATATAATAATGGATATAGATATTAACAATGCATCTATATATAAATTTGCGCAGATTCCGAAAGGTATAAAATTAACGCGGTATTTCAATTCCCAACAACTGATACAAACATTTCATGCTGGTTGATTCGTATCTCTTTTATTATCAATGTTAAATTCTTTTGCTAGAACTATTATTTTATCACAATAACTTTAATATCAAACTGATTAAAGAAATTCGCTACAGAGAGAATAGATCTTTTTCACGCTATGTGACAGATGTTCTCATTATTTAAATGTTCATAAAATTATGTAACATATTTATTATAAATACGAATCAACCATCATGATATGAAGTGAGATGTGATATAATCTTTCTAAGATTATACATTCATGACATTGTAGCCTTATTAAATTTAATGTAAACTAATCTATATCACATACATAATGATGCTCATTTCATTTGATAGTTTAATCAAAGAAAGGCACAAATAATTACATAGTATTATAAAATTGTCTATTTACAAACGTTAGAGTATTATCGCACACGTATTCTAGGATAGACCAAACGTATCAGATATAGATTACTTGAATCATAATATAAAATGTGCATCATTATATACATACGAAATATGATTCGTAATTGAACTAGCAGTGCGAGAAATCTAAGTATTATTTGTGTTTCTCATAATGAACACAATGCTCATGTTCGATATAATTCCAAAAGTGAATTACAATTGTATGTTGTAAATAATTATAAGAAATTAAAATCTGAAGTTTGGAATATTGTATTGCTGTACGAAACTTCAGACATAGAAAAATGAAAGTCAAAATCAATTGTATCGCACACTAGTATCAACATCCCCTGACATTTTTTAAAGCTAAAAATCATGACTAAATTTTAACTTACGAGAGACAACTACTCTTAAAATAAAAATAATATACATCTTGTATTCTTTAATGATAAAAGCATTATGCATTTCATTGACATAAAAAGAAGACTGCTGTTAAATACAATACTTTGTGGAAAAAATTATTGGCTGCTTTCAGTATTTTACAACAATCTTCTTTTTATTCGCTATAAAGACAATAAACGCATAAGACTTTAAGCAGTAATTTCTTATAATTATAAAGTAAGAAAAAAAAGTCAATGTCCATTTGTAACACATAATGAATACGATTAAAATTAACTCCCTATTTTTGATGAGAAGAGAAAAAGAACTAATATCTAGGAAAACTGCACCTTTACACTGATTACGATACAAATCTATCATGTACTGTAAAGACACATGCAGCAGAAAAGAATAACGAATAAAATTGAAATTTCTCTAAGTCTTACTTTTCCACGTATTATATTCTTATTTATTAAATGCTTCCGCTGGTACTTGTCCCCGCTTGTAAAATTCTTGAAACGCTGAGAGCGCATTGTCATAATTCCATGATACTTCTTGTAAACACTTTAAACTCCATTCCAAGTTCATGTTTGTTTGTTGGCTGAGCGTCATCGTCATTTGTCGTTTTACGTCTTCAGGCAACTGAACTGTTAATGATTCTTCATTGCCGCTAATCGAAGGAGTCTGTGATCCTGGATTTGGTATTTGCGCTTGTGGTTGACTACTCAATTGTTTTAATTGTGCGTCTGTCGGTTGACTGATATGTAGTTGTTCATTTCGAATACAGTAACCATTTCCTTCCGGCACTATTATAAAGGTTCGATTAAAGTAACGAATAGGCTGTTCTTTCTTGTCAAGCTCTTTGAACAGTCCAGTGACTGTAATCAACATTATTCCATCCTAGAAATATAAAGTTGCTGTATAACACAATGAATAGGTTGCACATTTCGTTTTTGTTTACAAAGAAATAAGATCTTACTGTTATCAGGTTGATGTCCATTGTGAATGTATTTAGATAATGCAAAGTTCGTGGCATTTCGGAAATAAATGAAACTACAGGCAAACGACCATGTTTTAATAACTTCTGCTTTCTGTTTGTATCGTTTGTTCTGTACAGGTTTCTATTGTCCATTAGGTTCTTGTTTTCCATTAGGTTTCTATTTTCCATTAGGTATCCATTTAATCTGTAATATCCCGTTTATTAGATTATTTATTTATTATTATTAAAATATATGTCGTTTATTTCTGAGTTAATCCGTATGCAGAAACTTACTTGTTAGTATAGTGAGGAGGATAAGACACAGTCATGCTAAAACACGCATGTTCGACATACGCATCTAGCAATGGTTGACGGTTCTCACTATCAAATATGAGGAAGTATTGCTGTAGAAATTGACTAGCAATTTCTTGTGCTTTTGCATTTGCAACAAACATCCTCTGAGAAGGGGGTATTTTGTTTCCTTCGTCCACTACATCAAACAAGATTGGCTTCGGGAGATCCATACCATCCTTATAAAATATAAAAAGCAGTTATTTCTGATTTTATTCATTTTATAAAGTATAGTGATTGATAATACGATTATCGTTTATTACTTACCAGTCGCAGGAGTTTAGGAAACCTCCTCCGCACGTCGCTGTTGTCAGGAAAGAAAAGCCAGAAGCCCGGAAGCTCCAAGTTAATCGTAATAACAGAAATATTTGCCTTATTAATGTAACGGCTTAATGTAATGGAACGAATGCAGGAATAATTTGGAATTTTTAAGAACTACTTATTACTTCATTTCAAATAATTTAAAAATATGATAGATATTCTAATAAATAAATAGGTTGATATTTTTAGTGTATATACTGTTAATTGTAGGTATTAGTTAAAATTTGTAAACAGTGTCAATTCAACTCAGACTTGGAAAATACATGATTGTGAAAGGGAAGATCGTATTGAAATACTACATTACCTGATGTAGTCATTTTGTCGAGATTTATACTTGTTGCATATAGGATTCCCTGCCAATTTAAGCTCTTCCAACTTCAGATCTTTGATAATATCCAGTTGATTAATATCCTTTATCTACAAAACGTCAATTATATATTGAATCAATCACTATGATATAAACGATAAAATACTCGTAGCTTATATCAGCTTAAATTACATACCCTGTTATCTCCAATATACAATATCTTTAACTTTAGAAATTTTCTATTCAGGATACTTAAATATTGGATTGTCTGCAACTTATTTCCATCCAAATTTAATGCCTCCAAATCTGGTATGTATTCCGATACAATATCCAACACTGCTTTTAATATTGAAGGTTGGAATAGTGCACAGAAGTAGTCGGAAACAAGATCTGTAACAATCAAAATTACTACAATATTCCGTACAAGAAATTTATGTGTAAAATATTACTTTAAATTTTTCTAACCTGGATCTCTGTGAAACCTTGACAAGTCTAGTGCATTTGTAGCATGCATATATCGTTTAGACATGGCTTGTTTCAGTCTTTCTTTGAGCTTGGCATCAATTTCACATTGAGGAAACGGTGATTTGGAGACTCTTACTAATAATTTGTATCCATCAGTAGTTGTAATTTTACGATCACAATCAAGTAACGCAACGGCTACTTTCTCATCGTCTACGTAAAAATTGGCTTCATTTCCAAAAACTCGGTACTGTTGACAAATTTTTATATTTTGTACAGAGTTCACACTTTGTAATTATTTTATTTGTAATTATATAATGTAATTGAAATGTTTCATATTTACCATTATTGGAAGAAAAGTTTCTGGTGCTATATAACTAAGAAGATTATTTATTATATAATCTTTATCGTATTTCTGCCCATATGGTATCTGTAGTCAAAAATGATTTTTATGATTAAAACTAAAACTAAACCGAACATTAAAATTTATTTCCTGATATACTTACAGTAATTTTATACCAATTGGTTTCTCCCACAGGAAATCGCTTAGATCTAGGAACTAAACTAGTCCTATATCTTCTATGAGGCGCAGGGCTATTTCTTCCACGTTGCGTCCTTCTATTTCTTCCTGTGATAATAACTTGTCGATTGTTATTATTATTAGTGGAACTTGTTGCCATTTGTACATCTTCGTCTAAGCATGCTAATGCTAGACTTCTAGGCACATCCCTTGTTGGTCTTGCTTGCGTTTTGAATGATACTCTAGGCCTATTACCAAGGTAGGAACCTCTTTCATTTCTGGGTACACGGTCATCGTGCCCTGTGTAAAGCAAAAAATTAATGTAGACGTGACCAATTTTACTTACGTTTATCACCAAAGAGTAATGATGAAAAATATACCGAAATAGTGCTTATCATCAAAATTTCCAGGTCTTCCACCTCGGCCGCCCCATTGAGATTTGTTGGATTTTTTTGGCATTTTTTACAAATTAAGCAACACAAAACCACAAAAGATCAGAAACAAAGTGCAACGCCCATTGCAAGTTTCGATAGTTATAGAAACAGTAAGGCAATAATTCTTTTGTGCACTTTAATTATATATATTATATTTATAGCAACAACACTAATAATATGTTGGTAACAATTCAACTGATTTTGCTCTGTACTTGATCTGTACTTAATACAGAGCAGAAACACACGATGCTGCACGTACGAGCTTCAGATATCTTCTGAACACGACTCAGCGTCATTACCAGAAAGCGGAAACAAAATGGCGAGTCAGCAAGAAAGGTGGGGGGTCAGCAAGAAAGGTACTTCCGGTCAATGGTAAAATCCAAAATATTAAAATGTAAGAATATTTTGTGCATCTGTTCAAATTACAGTTATGAATTACGATGAAAAGATAATTGTCATATAGTATGTAATTGTAGTACAAAGGAATCAATTAATTTTTCTTGAATTTGTGACTATCTCGTTTGTCAGTATACGAGATCGTTGCGTGGTTGTTCCGGAATTCGGAGAATTTCAAGTTGGGTTGTTAGCAATCAAATGCGGAAGCACTCTGCTTGTATCTGCAAAATTAGAAATTGAATGGTTTAATGAAATTAACAAGTCGCTTAGAAATGAGCAAAAACTTGAACGAAATAATTATATTTTAATAACTTAATTACAACTTGAGAAAACTTTGAACTATAACAATTTTTGCGCTTTTAGGAAATACATCTAGACTGAGTTCAGTGTTACAATTCTCCCTTATTTTTCAATCGTTGTTTTCTCTACTTATATATATGGATTATAAAATTGAAAAAAAGTATTCTATTTATTTATTATTTTATTATTTATTAAACATAGTCCCTGCCTTTCGGCTTTGGACGACTTCCGGTTTACATACATTCTTGCATTACTACATAAATCACCTTACAGTACACTCATGCTACCTTGTGATATAAAAAAGTATTCTATTTAAGATCCAATATAAATTTGTATAATATTTATGTAATAAAGATTGATTTTATTCGTGTATATCATATAGCAAAGCGAGTGATTTGTCTTAGCGATGTATTATTCTATGGCAATAAAGGTAAGTATGAAAATTGGCGAATAATTATAATTATAATTGATAAATAATTTTGTTACATTTGTTACATACATTTTTGTTGCATTTAATCAATAAAATTGTTACTAAATTCTCTTTGTTCGTTAGTTGTTCGGAGCCATTTAACAGCGCACATATTCTACGGGTAGTTTCACATAGATGGCGATATTAAGGTATATATTACAATCAGGTTCATATTTTACGTTGGCATTGGTAATAGATAATTAAACAGAAAATACTAGTGTTGGTAGTACTGAACAGTTTTGCACGCAATTTATAGCGCAGTATATATTTTGAAATGAAAAATTAGATTATCGATATACTAATTTTTATTGTAAACATAATAGAGTATTGAGTATTAAACATAGAAAATGGTAAATAACATTTTATCTATAAAATATTACATTTCTTATAAAATATGTTAAACGCGTATTTAGGTTATGTTTCTAAATTTTGATATTGCAATGATTTTGTTTAACTTATACGCCAAAACATAAAGCTATTTTTCAACTTATTTGAAATGTACAGGGAAAAAATAAGAGGACGCGAAAAGTTGTTATGCAAAGATTTGCACAAATGAAAAGAATGATAAGCCTCACAGATTCAAGAATGTAAGTCAATTTTATTATCAGTCACAAAGTAAAAAAGTGTTACTACGTAGAACCACCTACACAATGCATATTTACGATTTGTAGAAAACCAGAGCATCGTGCACCACCAAGAAAAGTTAAAAAAGAAAATCCAACTGAAATTAAAATAACAGAAGCGTAAGTATTCTTATATGTGCTGTAATATTTTTATAATATTAGATTATAAAATTATACCATTATGATGTTATTATAGTCCCCAGCAGTCCTCTGCATTGTTTTTCCAATATAACACACAACTAGGACCTCCTTATCATATTTTGGTAGATACAAATTTTATAAATTTCTCTATTAAAAATAAATTAGATATCATAGAAAATATGATGGAATGCCTTTATGCTAAATGCATTCCATATATAACGGATTGTGTGTTGGGTGAAATGGAAAAATTGGGCCAAAAGTATAAAATAGCTTTAAGGATTATGAAAGATCCTAGATTTGAAAGGTTAAACTGTATGCACAAAGGCACGTATGCGGATGACTGTATTGTCAATAGAGTAACTCAAGTGAGTATAATTTGTTCCAAAATCAAAGGTCTACCTAACAGTACTTATAATTTATGGTAATTATAATACTGCAATTTTTTAGCATAAATGCTACATTGTGGCAACTAACGACAAAGATCTAAAGAGGAGAATACGAAAAATACCTGGTGTACCTATAATGTACGTTGCTCAGCATAGATACACCATAGAAAGAATGCCGGATGCGTATGGAGCACCTAAAAAATAAACACACTTTTTTTATTGTATAAATTTATGTAATGAATCTTGTACATCTTACTGTCTAATAATCTTCATTAACGAATAAATCGTTGACGAAACGATTTCTTTACATAAAAAAGAAATTTCTTCCCTGCTTTTCTTTATTGCTTTTTTCTCTTCCATTCGAAGGTAGTCCAGAAGCGACCGACAATCGACACATTTTGTGCGGTTGTCCAACGGTCGAAGATAAACAGAAGAGAACATGTTACAGTTATTGTTCGGTGAAACAATGAAGCTGTTGCATGTAACGCCCACGTGACACACCGCAACTCGATAGAATTTTACTGTTTTGTGAATGATGCTGCCCCGTATATGGTAGCAACGCGAAATAATGTTAGACAAGTGGGCGCAAAAGACCATTTCGAGTGAGGAACGATCTGCGGTAAATTTACACGGGCGTGACTCGCAAAATAAGTTGTTAAGAAGTTTGCAACGATCCACTTTCGCATTCGGCCAAGATATCGCGATTCGGCAAAGACCGTGTTGGCGATCGTAACGCTTACCTACGCGGAAAGCGATCACATTTCTGGTCGAATCGTAGCTTTCTCGACGAAGATCCATCGTGTACCATCGCGGATCTACCGATAAGATTTACGAAGTACGCTTTGGTGGATGCGCGTTACCGTGATCAAGCGATCTATCTTGTACAATTATATTGGTAAATCGACCTGCAGGAAAGTACGTTCCCTACGTGTGTTCGGAAAATGATACCAAGTTGAGATACTTGCAAGATAAGAATACCTAATATACCGGTTGTTGAGGGCCGCGGATGATTTAACGTCGAACGGAAGATTTCAAGAATAACGGCGATTATTTCGCTTTCTATTAAATTTATCACGTTCATTTATGGGAAGCGTGTCGCGGATAAATCACCCTTTGTGCGAGATTAGTTATTCCTACCGCGAGTCATCTTGGCTGACTTTTCACAGTTATTACTACTTGTTTACCGCGACTTCTACTTCCATTCAAAACTCGCATCCAATTAATCAAAGTTACGTTCGAGAAAATCGTTTTTAACGTTGCAGTTCTTCTCACACTAACGCGATCGCGATACGGTTCAAGCGACCAGATGAATTGTAAAACTGGTCGTATCACACAGAGCTCGTATCGTATCGTCTGGATAAATGTCAGGATCTTTTGTCGTCTTTCGGACGGTAACCTTTCGAATATCATGGACCAACAAATGGCATATGCATGCACGTTGTCGTACCGCTGAACATCGGATATCAAGCACGCGGATACCGGCGGCATCCTGCCGCACCCTCCTTCGCGACAAATACTTGTCGTTAACCTTTGCCAATCAGGAAGTTGATATCATAAAACCGACACGTTGTCGAGCGTCACTTTATAAAAATCAAGCAAAAGATCAATTTCCGACGGATAGCTTCCGTTTGAAACGCCTCGACCAGATCCATTCGGATAAAAAGATCCTTAAAACGTTCATAGTCGAGACTGTTGGGAGGCAAAACTTTGAGACTCCTAATTTCCCGTGGCATTCCATCCCGCGCGCGTAGTAGGTATGTGCATACTTTCCGTTCTTGCTAGATAACGATTTCTCAAACGTTCCCCGGACCGTCCGTACACGGGTTTAATCTTATCCACGCGACGCTGTGTTCAAGATCCTACGTTACGTGGTGAAAAAAAGGAAGAGGAGAGAGAAAAGAAGAGAGAAAGAGAGAAAGAAAGGAAGGAAGTGGCGGTGGGCGCATACGCGTAAATCGGGTTAGCTATCGATACGGTAATCGGCACGTACTGTAGGTAGAGGGAGGAGGAGGAGTCGCTGGTGTCCATATAGCGGCCGGTACCCAGTAAACTAGATTAAAGGAAAACAGCGAAGAGAATCTAGTCGCGCGTGTAGCTCGCGCGGCCGTGCTCTCGATCGAGAGAAAAAAGAAGACGGAAGAGAGCCGAGAGGGAAGAGAGGTGGAAAGTTCGAGCGAAGCGTTCGATCGTGGTAACGGATTAGTTATAAAAGTGGCTACAGGGCCGCGGATATATATCTATGGCATCGTGGTTCTAGACCTCTCGTTCCACCGCCTCTCTTCCTCGCTACCCCACACCCTTGTCAACCTAACTGCCTCTTTCTCTCTCTTGTCCTCTTCTCTTCGTTCTTCTGCTACCCCTCCTCCCCCGCGCATTATTCATCTCGGTCGTCCTTTCCTCGTCCCTCCGATACGACGCAAGTTCCGTCTTCGTCCCTCGGCTAGCTCCGTCTCTGTTTCACGGATAGCCGGTCTCTTTCCCTGGTTCGCCCGTAAGCGGTCCTCGTTGCGAACGCTTCTCAGCGGCGGCCATCTTGCATACCTGAGCCTCCGCATTGCTCGTTCCTCGAGGGCAAAAGGGAGAATATCTCAGCGCGAGACGACGCTGGGATGCGCGAGGATCCTGCCGCACCCTCCTTCGCGACAAATACTTGTCGTTAACCTTTGCCAATCAGGAAGTTGATATCATAAAACCGACACGTTGTCGAGCGTCACTTTATAAAAATCAAGCAAAAGATCAATTTCCGACGGATAGCTTCCGTTTGAAACGCCTCGACCAGATCCATTCGGATAAAAAGATCCTTAAAACGTTCATAGTCGAGACTGTTGGGAGGCAAAACTTTGAGACTCCTAATTTCCCGTGGCATTCCATCCCGCGCGCGTAGTAGGTATGTGCATACTTTCCGTTCTTGCTAGATAACGATTTCTCAAACGTTCCCCGGACCGTCCGTACACGGGTTTAATCTTATCCACGCGACGCTGTGTTCAAGATCCTACGTTACGTGGTGAAAAAAAGGAAGAGGAGAGAGAAAAGAAGAGAGAAAGAGAGAAAGAAAGGAAGGAAGTGGCGGTGGGCGCATACGCGTAAATCGGGTTAGCTATCGATACGGTAATCGGCACGTACTGTAGGTAGAGGGAGGAGGAGGAGTCGCTGGTGTCCATATAGCGGCCGGTACCCAGTAAACTAGATTAAAGGAAAACAGCGAAGAGAATCTAGTCGCGCGTGTAGCTCGCGCGGCCGTGCTCTCGATCGAGAGAAAAAAGAAGACGGAAGAGAGCCGAGAGGGAAGAGAGGTGGAAAGTTCGAGCGAAGCGTTCGATCGTGGTAACGGATTAGTTATAAAAGTGGCTACAGGGCCGCGGATATATATCTATGGCATCGTGGTTCTAGACCTCTCGTTCCACCGCCTCTCTTCCTCGCTACCCCACACCCTTGTCAACCTAACTGCCTCTTTCTCTCTCTTGTCCTCTTCTCTTCGTTCTTCTGCTACCCCTCCTCCCCCGCGCATTATTCATCTCGGTCGTCCTTTCCTCGTCCCTCCGATACGACGCAAGTTCCGTCTTCGTCCCTCGGCTAGCTCCGTCTCTGTTTCACGGATAGCCGGTCTCTTTCCCTGGTTCGCCCGTAAGCGGTCCTCGTTGCGAACGCTTCTCAGCGGCGGCCATCTTGCATACCTGAGCCTCCGCATTGCTCGTTCCTCGAGGGCAAAAGGGAGAATATCTCAGCGCGAGACGACGCTGGGATGCGCGAGGATAGAGTCGAAGGTGGGAGGATAACGGCCGCGGGGACAGAGACGGGGAACGAGGGCCCGGCTATGAGGGGCCCGGCCACCTTCCGCAGGAGAATGGAGGGGCAAGGAAAAGACACGTAGGGCCCAGGGTGGGAGGGAACGTGCACGCCGATGGTGGAACTAGCATGTCCCGATTGAAGAGAGAGAGAGAGAGAGAGAGCTCGACCGACGAACCTCGCATCGGACGAAGAAGGAACAAGGTAAGATGGAGACACTACCGGAACGGACAAAGATGCGACGAACCAAAGAGCCTAGATGGAGGAGGATAGAGGCAGAAGGGCCAAGAGAAGGAGAACCGCGAATGTTTCTCTAGACGAAGAGGGAAAACGCTATCGATGCTTGGTTAGACGAAGATGGTCTAAGTTCCAGAGAGATAAGGATGGAAACCGGTGTCTCGGAAAAGGAGGGTTCGCGAATGCTTTACTAGACGAAGAGGAAAAGCAACACCGATCGCTAGAAGGAAGGAGTTAGAGAGGGAGGGAGAGAGAGAGGGGGGGGAGGGAGAAAATGCGATGTAGATAGGTTGCCTGAGAAAATCGGAGAGAAAAGAAAGAGCATGCGGGCCCAGATGAGGCTTTTCTAAATACGTCTGAGAAAGAAGGTGGATCGAAGAGCAGTGGCAGGAGATGTGAGGGGGGAGAGGGACGAAAGAAAGAGAGATAAGCCGAGAGTACAGGAGACCAAGAGGGATAGAAAGTGTCGAGCTTGGAATAAGACGATGGATCAAAGAAGTTTGTACAAAGTCGAAACGGGAGGAAAGATATTGATAAAAGGGTGGCAAAGGAAGTGGAAGCGAGAGAGGAACACCGACAAAGAACGTTGGCGCGTGGAAGAGAGAGGAAACGCGAAAGACGGTGGCCGAAGAGAGAAAGAGAAAGCCGAAGGTTTCTTCGAAGAAAGAGAAAAAGTGATATCGATGGAAGGTGTGCGAGCGCGCGGCAAAGGAGCGGGGAGTGTAAACGGTGAGAGAGGAAAAACGGAGAAGGAAAGAGAGGGGAACGAAGGAAGAGCGAGAGAAACGGATGCATACATCGGGCCCGATGGATCGGAGAGGGACGGCGTCAGCAAGCTCGAAGAATGCTTCTCCTGGCAGCGGCGAGGTTCTGGGACCGTCTCGGTTCAGTCGAGTCAGGTCAGTCCTCGGGAAGGTGATATTCTTCGTCGTCGTACGTTCACGGGGCCTTACGTCGTCGCGTTTACGGCCCACGTTACTCCTTCTTTTCGCTCCTTTCGTGTACGTGTGCGCGTGTCTTTCTTTTTTACCCTTTCGTTTCGTTTCTCTTCTTCGTCTTTCGGTTATCTTCCCCCTGTAAGTTTCGCTGGTCGCGCACACTCGCGTCTTTTCGCCTCTAGCTCTCGCGTCTCTCGCTGTTTACCCCTCGATCTTTTTCATCCCGCTCCCCCCGTGAAACCAACGTTTCGCGAACGTGGACGCACGGGAGAAGCACGGTCGCGTGCGCGAGTGCGAAACTCATCGCGACACAAACTACGACTCTGATACGACGACGTTCGAGTTTCCACGAGCAAGTGTTCGCCAACCGCCGGTTGGTCGATCGATGGTCCGATCATAACGTGTAACGTTTGAAGAACGATCTCGTTACGACGTTGCACGTCGCACTGAGGAAAAGCGCACCGTGTCGTGCCGCCGGAACATCATCGTCATCCACGAGTCAGTGGTTATCGTTCACCAACGACGTGTTTGTTTTGTGCCGTTAGTGGTGGATGTGCTGCTGGGAATCAACTTTGGATGTTTGACTGTGCGAAGCAAAGGCTCGATATCGGAAAGTGATTCGATCTCTGATCCCATCCGTACGTGGCACGGGAACTTTGAGAAAGTGTCGTGTCGAGAAGAAAAGCCGATACAGAGAAGAGGGTGAAAAGCGGTGGGAACCGCGGAAAACGGAAAGATCGCGCGTGTCGGTGTATCGAGTGACACGGAGGAACGCGAGGGAGCAGCGACCGCGAACGTGGTCGGAAACCGTGGCGGCGTCGCGCGAAAAATCTTGATCCGACAACGATCCGCCACCGAACCACCTTACCCTGTTTACCGTGCGCGTATCACAGGGTGGATCGTTCAGATTTCGGAGAGGATCGAAAAGTTGGTGGTGGTGGTGGAGGTGGTGGTGGTGGTGGTGGTAGTAGTGGTGGTGGTGATCGGTGGAAGGTGGAAAAGTATCGAGGATCGGAGGCGTGCAGCATCCGCAGACGCGTTTCGCGAGGCGCGGC
>NT_177066.1:876278-878626 GCF_000188095.3 Bombus impatiens | reverse complement strand
TCCGCGGCAACGAGCAAAAAGGAGCGAATAAAAAAGAAAACGCCCACACCTTCGAGGCATCCTTAATCCGATTTCGAGCCGAGCCCGGTTAGAACGTAGCACGGTTTCGAACGAAGAAGCCGGGAGTAGCTGAGAGACACGAACCTACGAACACGGATGAGCAAACGGATAGAAAGAAGGAAAGAAACGAATACATACAGAGAAAGATCGAAAGCATGGAATCCGTTAGCGATCGAAGCAACTGGTCGGCCGCTCGTTGACTCTCGGATCGTTTGGCCTCGTGGTTCGGTCGTGCCATGTCGAGCGTGCCAGCACCAACTACGTGAAGAAAACGTACAAGAGGGAAGATGAACGTGCGACCGACGATGAGGAAAAAGAACGAGAGGTAGTATCAAAGGAGCAGCGATACTTTTATGTCGTCGAACACGAGAGGAATTTAGGTAAGGAAGGGGGCGCGTTCGAAGGGACAGAAGAGATGATCATTCGAAGTTCGATGGTCCTAGCCCTGGTCCTGGCACTGTTGTCGGTGGACCAAAATGGCGGCCAACCCAACGGCCAGGAGAGACACGCGTCCGATTATTTTTCTCGCAAACTACCTCAAAGGGTGACGAGACTGGTGCCACGACGGTCACCGATGTTACCGCAGGACAGCGCGGCCGCGATGGGCCTGGCGATGCAGAGCAGAGCGGTCGATACCAGGGTTCAACTGGAGGTCAGGGAAGGCGAGCCAAAGGGGACCCTGGTTGGCCTGATACCGGTCAAGCCTGGCTTTACCTACAGGTTCAACGAGCCGCCGCAGGAATTCGTGCTGGATCCCGAAACCGGCAAGATCAGAACGGCCAAAGTCCTCGACAGGGAAGCGTTGAGCAGCGATAGGTTCGACCTGGTCGTGTTGTCCAGCCAGCCGACCTATCCGATCGAAGTGAGGATCCTCGTGCTGGATATCAACGACAACGATCCGGAATTTCCGGAGTCGAGTATAGCCGTGAGTTTCTCGGAATCGGCAGTGGTGGGGACGAAATTGTTGCTGGATGCTGCCACGGATAAGGATACGCTGGAGAACGGCGTGGTCGACGATTATTTCATCGTGAATGGGAACACCGATGGGAAATTTCGTTTGGAAGTGACCGGTAATCCGACCGGTGAAACGTCCTATCTGCATTTGGAAACGACGGGAAAATTGGATCGAGAACAGGTAGAATTTTATTCGTTGAACGTTTGCGCGAGGGACAGAGGCCGACCACCGAGGTTGGGTTATCTTTTGGTAAACGTGACCGTGTTGGACGTGAACGATAATCCGCCGATATTTCAGCAGAGCGACTACGTGGTCGCTTTGAACGAGAGTGCCCCGGTAGGAACCAAAGTGTTGACGGTTCACGCGACGGACAAGGATTCCGAGGACAATTCCAAGTTGACGTATTATTTACCGGATACCGAGAGACAGTTCACGATAGATCCGGAAACAGGCACCATAACGACGGTCGAGCCTTTGGATTGTCCGCAACAGAGTTGCACGATCGCGGCGCGTCTAGGAGACGGTTGTCCAAAGAGCTGCGTCATAACGGTCTTTGCTCGAGATCACGGCTCGCCGAGGCAGGATGGCCGGACCTACGTAACGGTGAATCTATTGGACGCGAACGATCACGATCCTGAAATAAAGTTCAGCTATTTCCCATCTACGCCGGGGTTCGCCACCGTCGACGAGAACGCTGCCAAGGATTCGATCGTGGCCGCAGTCGCGGTTATCGATAACGACGAGGGCCTGAACGGCGAGACCACCGTGGAAATTCGTGCTGGCAACGAATTAGGCCACTTCAGACTGGACAATACACCTAGTTTCGATATAGTTCGCGTGAACGGTCGATTGGACCGCGAGGAAATACCGAAATACAATCTGACCGTGGTGGCGACCGATAAAGGCACGCCGCCGCGATCGGCAACCGCCTACCTCGTGATCCACGTGAACGACGTTAACGACCACGAACCGGTCTTTCAACAGAGCGAATACTCCGCGGTGCTGTCGGAACTTTCGCCTACCGGCAGCTTCGTGGCTAGCATCTCCGCGACGGACGCCGATTCCGGATTGAACGCGAGAATTTATTACGATTTCGACTCGGGCAACGAGCAAGGTTGGTTCGCGATCGATCAGGACACCGGTCTGGTCACCACCGTGGCGACCCTCGACAGGGAGGTGCAAGGAAGCATAGAGTTGCACGTGTCCGCCAGAGACGGTGGTCCTAATCCCAAGTACGCTTCGACTCACCTCAAGGTCACGATTCTCGATGAGAACGACGAGGCGCCTAGATTCTCGCAGAACGTGGTTCGCGTTACGTTGTCGGAGAATACCC
>NT_177066.1:872466-875834 GCF_000188095.3 Bombus impatiens | reverse complement strand
GTTGACGGCGGTGGACAACGACCAAGGAACGAACGGTAGCGTCGCGTACAGCTTTCACTCGAGCGTGTCCAGGGACTATCCGAAAACGTTCGCCCTCGACGGACTGACCGGCCAATTGACCACGAAGGTGAACTTGGATCGCGAGACCACCGCCGAATATCAGATTCTGGTAATCGCCAAGGACCAAGGTACTCCGCCGCAATCGTCCACGGCGACGGTGATATTGACTCTGGAGGACGTCAACGACAATTCGCCGGTGTTTTATCCGTGGAGGTATCTGATGCCCATACCGGAGGACGCCCCGCCAGGAACATCGGTGGGCAAAGTGACGGCGACCGATGCCGATGCTCGGGAAAACGCTCAGGTCAGATACTCGCTGGAATCCGGTGGCGAGGGACTTTTTACAGTCGACGAGAGAACCGGTGAGATCACTCTTCAGGGTTCGTTGAGGGCGGCTCACAAGACCCTCTACGAATTGAACATATCGGCCAAAGACACCGGGGACAGAGTGGCTGGCAGAAACGCTCTGGTTGAGATCATTCGCGAGGAAGACTTGGAACACCTGGAGTTCGACACTTACAACGGTTACGAGTTCAGGATAGCCGAGGACAGGGGAGAATGCGGCGCGATGTCGAACGTGTTCGCTCGAGACGTGGGCACCGTACAGATTACGCAATACGACAGCTCCAAGATCTCGTATGCCATCGTGTTCGGCGATCCGAAGGGTAACTTTAAGATAGACGAGAGTACCGGCACGATCAGTACTTCCGGGTGTTTAGATCGGGAGCAGGTGGCTTACTACAGTCTGCAATTATCGGCCAGAGCCGGACTCGCTTACGGGCAAACGTCCGTAAATATCACGGTGCTGGACATTAACGACAACCCGCCGAGATTTCCCAAGGGCGAGATCGGCGACGAGGTGCTTCTGAAGGAAAACGCGGCGGTAGGACAAGAGGTGTGCCTGGCTCGCGCCAGGGATCGCGATGCCAGCGCCAACGCGAGGATCGTCTATTCGTTGACTCACAATCCCGGAGGACAGTTCAGGGTCGCAGAAAATTCTGGCATTATTTATCTAGACAAGCCGATACGAGCTGCGCCGGGAACGGTACTGCACCTGGAGGTAACCGCCACGGATTCCGGAAATCAGCCGTTATCCGCCCAGCATCAAGTCAGGGTAACCATCGAAGACGTAAACGACCATACGCCGGTGTTCAAGCTGACCAGCTACGAGACGTCGCTACCGGAGTCCACACCGGTGAACGATAGATTTTTCTCCCTGACCGCTATCGACGTCGATCTCGGAGCTAACGGCCGGGTGTTGTACAGCATAACCGACGGAAATACCGAGGATCGGTTCGGAATATTCCCGGACGGCCAGTTATACGTGAAGAACGTTCTTGATCGCGAGGAGCTGGACTATTACGCGCTCGAGGTAACGGCCACCGATCAAGGTAGCCCGTCTAGAAGCTCGGTAGTACCGGTGGTCGTTCACATAATCGACGAAAATGACAACGCGCCGGAATTCACCAATTCGAGCTTCGTCCTCCACCTACGCGAGAACGAGCCACCGGACACGTTCGTCGGGAAATTATTGGCAACCGATCGAGACGTGGGTCGCAACGCCGACCTCGTCTTCTCCCTTCCAGCTAGTCAACAGGACTTCACCGTCGATCCCAGAAACGGTTTCATCAAGTCTCTTCGAGTGTTCGACAGGGAGCTGCTGGTAACCAATACCGGTAGCAGCTACATTACCTTGGAGGCTACCGTCACCGACAACGGAGTCAATCGACTTCGCGATCGAGTCAAGGTCGTCATCTACATCACCGACGTCAACGACAATATCCCTCAGTTTCAGAGGTTACCGTACAAGGTACAGGTAAACGAGGGTGCCGCGATCGGCACGCAACTGTTACGAGTGTATACCACGGATGCCGACGAAGGATTGAACGGGGATGTGTTTTACTCTCTGGAGGATGGAAATCAACACGGCCGGTTTGCCATAGACGAGGCGACCGGACAGATCTCTCTGACGAAGGAGTTGGACCGCGAGACTACGGACGCGTACGTGTTGACTGTAGTGGCGCACGACGCCGGCTTGGAAACTCGTCTGTCCTCGAGCACGACCGTTCACATCGAAGTACTCGACGAGAACGATAACGTGCCCCTGTTCGTCGACGATAAATCAAGCATCTCCGTTCTCGAAACGACACCGACCAACACGGAACTACTTAGGTTCAAAGCCACGGATAACGATCTGGGACCGAACAGCGAGCTGGCCTTCGCCATATCCGCTGGCAACAGGAGGGACACCTTTTACATCGATCCTCTGACAGGGACGTTGTACTTGAGAAAGCCGCTGGATTATGAGGAGCTGGAAAAGTATACGCTGAACGTGACCTGCAGCGACGGCGGTCATCCGAGGTTGAGCTCCGTTACCACGTTGATCGTCGAGGTTATCGATGCCAACGACAATCCGCCGGTGTTCCCCAACACCGCGATAGCCAGACAAATTAGAGAGGGAATTCTGGTGCACACGCCGATAGTAACCATCACGGCGGAGGATCCCGACTCGAACGAGAACGGAGTGGTCACGTACTCTATCGCTAGTCAAGATCCGGAGGATCAGGTTCGAAGATTCGGTATAAATCCATCCACCGGTGTCATACACACCCTGTTGCCGATCGATCGCGAGGAAGTCGACACCTACAAGTTAGTGGTCGTGGCGACCGATAGCGCTCAACCAGCTAGCGCCAGGCTGTCCGCGGAAAAATTGGTCATCGTCATCGTCGAGGACATCAACGACAACGCGCCGATCTTTGTCAGCATGTCCGCCGTCGTGTTACCGCTCAAAGGAAATTACTATCAGTATCAAAAGGAGATTACGGTTACCCAGCTGGTCGCCAGAGATCTGGACTCCAGCACCAACGGTTTGGTCACCTACGAGTTGCTTAGATCGAGCATCAACTATCCGGACATGTTTCGAATCCATCGAAACACGGGCCACCTGACGATAAGACTGCCGCGATCCCTGAAGAGCAGCTTTGAGCGGGTCTCCAAGTATCAAGTAGGGATCCGCGCTACGGACGAGGCCGTTCAGGCGGAACGAAGATCCACGGAGACCTATTTGACCCTGATAGTGCCCGGGGAAGATGGGGACGATCAACCAATATGGGAGCACCGTGGCCAGATCGAGGGCAGCGTGTATGAGAACGAGCCGATCGGCACAAGCATTTTGAGAGTGAGTGCTCGCAGTCGTAGATCGAATATCGATCTCGAATACTACGTGACGAACGTGACTGCTGGTAGCGGCGGTCCGCAGGTCGACAGATTGTTCGACGTCGACACCAAGACAGGTATATTGTCGACGG
>NT_177066.1:861121-871681 GCF_000188095.3 Bombus impatiens | reverse complement strand
GGTATATTGTCGACGGCTGCCGCGCTGGACAGGGAAACAGGAATCCAGTGGTACGAGGTGGAGCTGTACGCCATCGGTGTTGGTGGTACCAGGCCCAGTACGACGTCCACCAAAGTAAGTTCACGTCTTTGATTGATCATCCCGGAGATATTAATGATCCGGTGCGTTCTGAAAGTCATTCGCCGCTTTTTGTCGAGCAGATTCGTCTTTCCCCTCGTGCAGCTTTCTTTCTCCCTTTCTCCGGGGTAGAGAACCGCGAGTCCACGATTCTAGCTCGTTCCTTTTTGCGTTTCGTCTTGCTTCACGCGGCGCGCACGTCGACGTGCTAAAAATTCCATCCGGTGCTCGCTCGAAACGATCCGTCCTGAGGAAGCGAGCGATAGCGACGACAGTAATGCGCGGTTTAACACGCGCGAAGTTTCCCTCTCGATTTTGGGGGGAGGCGGCAGTCGAAGAGAAAAACCGTAAGAAAGAGATAATCGTGAGAAACACGGGGATGCAATCGACGCGCAGCCAACCGTCCTGCAAGCTTGTTTATCACCGGCGGCTCGTTCATCACCGGTTAAACGCGACTGCATGGATTTATTAATCCACCGTCAGGGCGCGTTACGCGTACAGGCTTCTCGTCTTACGACACGATAGACACGGCGATTCGTCTGCTTGGGAATCGCGTTACGTAAGAGAATGATCTTAACGTAATTAGGGTCAACGATGGAGAGTCGCGACTAAGAATCTGCAAGACGAGAGTATCGTCGAAAACAATACGACGTCGAGAATGAGCGAGAAGGGAGGAATGAGGAGGAGGGAGACGACCGTAATAGCGGCTCGAGAGAACAGATCGGATTAATCGCGAGATGGTAGGAGAAATCGATATCGACTATGTACGTACTTACGTTCTTCCCTCGAGCTATTAGCCTTTGCGATCGGGAATTACGCGAAATACGCGAGCGTGGAAAAACGAAACGGTCGTGACTGCGCGGGGCCACTTTCCTTCGAATCGTTTCCGAATTGAGGAATTCACGGTCGTCGAATTTGCAAGAGACGGCGGCTGAACCGTCCTCTTCCGATAGGACATTTCTCACCGAAAATTAGCCGTAGAATTTCTGGTGGTGGTTAGACGGCTACGCGACACCGTGTATAATTCCCAACTAAAAGGCAACCAGTGGGCGACAAGGGGAATAGGATAGTTGTTCGTTTTGGAAAAGGGCACGTGTTCCACAGCGCGGGACCATCCCTCGTTCCAGCACTATCGTCGACTATCCTCGCGATATCCATATAGCGTAGGTACGTGTGTGTGCGTGTGTATGCGGTTATATACACGTAGTCACGCACACGTCCATAGCGGGGATGATCCAGCAAAAGCGAAAGGACGAAAAGAGGGACAAAGACGACGAGAACGAGCTAGAAAGACGCGCGACCAAAGAGTGGGAGAGAATAAACGACAAGATGAACCGCGTGCCAGGAAATCAAGTTGGATTCGAGTCGGAGCTGCTGGTGCTGCTGGCTGGCTCGCTGCCGGAGGTTCAGAACTCGAGAAAAACTTGATCTCGGGTGAACGCATACAAACAGCCGGACGTAGGTAAAAGTCGGTCCATCTTTACCCCCGGTGCGACTGCTGCTGGTTGTTGCTGCTGCTTCATTTCTGAAGATTCTCTCTCCCACCCTGATCTCTCCCTATGGCTTGCCTGGCCCTCCTCCCCCTGGAGGAGTGTGCTCCCAGTTTCGGGCCCTGCTTCTTCCTATCTTTCGTTTCTTTCGTCTGTCCCCGTCTTCGTCGTTTCGTTTGACCCTACCTTTATCGCTCGCTGTGGGATCTGTGACTCTCTTCGGGAACCGACTACAGTTCGGACGTTTTTGTTCCAGACCCGACTTTTGTTCTCTCTTCTCTTCGGCTCTGCTCCTTTCTCTTTCTTTTCGCCACTCCTCCTCTCTCTCTCTCTCTCTCTCTCTCTCTTGTTTTCTCTGTTCTCTCCCTTTCTTCCTACGTCTTTGCCCCTCATCTTTCTTTTACCCTTTCCCTTTCTCCGTTCGTTTCTCTGTTGGTTTCTCTGCTGATTTCTCTGCGCGCGGTACCTCGGTGCGCGCAACCTTTGCAACAGGGCCCGGCGGTTCTTTTTCTTCGTTCGGCCATCGACTTCGTATCATCGGTTTTTTGCACCGGGTGCACGGGGATGAAAGCGGAGACATATTCGTAGCCGATGTCGTCTCGGATCGCCTGGCATTTTTGTCAAACCTTACCGCGCCCGGTCAATTAGAACATTCCTCGACCGGGGTAATTCAATTTGCATGTCGGACAAGGCGAGTCCGTAGTAGAGTTTCCAGGGGAAAAATTAACAAGGCCGTCGGCCTTTAACTTTCACCCGCTGTCTTCCGTTGATTCGAAAAGTTGGTGGTCGACGATGACGTTCCGATAGTTCGTTCACGATCGCCTCGTTGACGAATTTCATTAGCGCGGTCGCCCTATGTACACACCAGGAACCGAGGCGTTTCAAGGTGAAAGAAAAAAGAGCGAAGCGGGTGGTGGACTCGATCGTTGGTAGGAACGCGCGCCTCAGCGTGAGTATTATTCAATTTCCTTCGTTAGGATCGCGATGTTAACGGACCTAATTACCGATATTAAACTTACCTTTGGTAACTCGTATTCGTAATACAGTGTTATTAACGCGAGTGCCGTGATAATTACGAACGTACCGTATCTGTTTAAGAAACGACTAACGATATGAAAACAATTAACGTTAAGTAATACGGCCAAGTAAATTAGCCTGGGTCGCGAGCCAGCCGTCTCACGATAGTTTCAACCGACGGTGGTTCGCGCTATCGATACTATGCTCTCGATTTGAGATTCTTTTTCCGACTTATCATCGATCACGATCTACTTAAACCCCTTAAATCTTCGAAGGAGAGCGTGCCACGGCCGGCTCGTTAATCGAAACTTTCCACTTCCATTCGTCCTACGTGAAATATCGTTTGTATCTAATATTAGAAAGTTGGAACGGATAATAATAGCATGGAGTAATAGCCGGCGTGCCCCGATAGAGTCGTCGAATAAAAAGGATCGTCTCGGGCAGCGGGGATCGTTGACAATGGGTCGCCATCGAGTCGAAAAGTTGCGATTTCAACGGGAATACGATAATCCCCGGGCGACAAAACGAGGGAAACACGGATAAATAAAGTAAGTAGCACGCCGTTTGATTTAAGAAAGTGGCTTTAACGTGATCTTGATGTATGGGCGCGCGAGCCACGGAACGGCAAACCCACACACGTTCGCGCGCCAATGGGTGGGTCCAGAGAGCTCGTGCGAAATGTAGGCGTAATGTTTCCTTCGTCCTTTTTTCTTTTTCCTTTTATTTCGTTTTCTTCTTCCTCCTTCTCTTGCCACGTTAGATAAATATATCTGGAGTAAAGCGTGAGTTCGCTGGCGCGCGTAGCATACCGGTCGTGTACGGCCGAGTGAACGCGCGCCAACGGGCCCAGAGAATTTAATAATAGTCGATGATAATTATGTCGGTGTCCGATTAATAGCGCTCGTTTAGCCGCGATAAACCGTCAATTAACTACGCCGACGTTTTCGTCCTTTCTGAAATATGGCCGCGTAATAACGTATATAGCGATACCAGCGGTTAAATCGTTATTGCCGTATTAAGGATTTGGAACGGCGAACTGCGAGCCACTTTTTCGACCCTCTGTATTTAATATTTCATCGATGATCGTTCGAATTCCGTTCGACTTCCGCAAACGCGGAACCAGCTCCGGCCGAAACCTCTCTACAAAGTAAATCGCTATCCGTATATCGTACGCGGAACGCGTGACCATTCACAATCGACTATCTCGCCATCTTCGCCAGATAGCGTACCGTTGAAATTAATTCGCACAAAGGTGAGATGAAGGCCGCGATTAGATTCGCTGTCTCTTCTACTGCGAATCGTATGATTAGTTTATCGATACCAACCGGCCGAGTAGTGGAAAGATGTTGCTCGATAAAGATTCCACTATTCTCTGGAGAGGTCGATATGCGAAAAAACAAAAAGGGAAAGAAAATGTGTTTGAAAGAGCTTCCTCGATATTCTTCGTAGCTATCTACGTAACAAAACGCTATCTACGTCGCAAACGAAAGTAGTCTTCCGCAACTTTCCTTCTTCTTTCCATGTAATCTCTATGCAAGTACGTCGTTTATGCATTTCGATGATCCCATTTCTTCTACTTTTCCTTTTCTTTTCTCGCCATTCGACGACAGCGAATCGTTCCAATCATCGTACGACGTGTTATTATCAAATGCACTTATCCAATGCCTGGCGATCGTGATTTCCGTGTCTGTCGTCCCGCTGCTCGATACAGTTTATGCCGCTAAACGCGAAACCGTACTCTCTACTTACGAATTAATTTTCCATTCGTCGTTTCTGCCGTCTGTCACGGAGAAATTGTCGTGACACGATACGCTATCCATTTAAGTCGCAGCAGAGAATTTTTAACCCCGCGGAACGATCTACGGGAAAGCTGCTCCAAAGGGGAAAGGTCTACGTTAATACCCTGCTCGCTCATCATCATTATTTTCTCTGTTTTTTCTGCTTTTTTTTTTGCTCGCCTGGACGTTGCGCCTGTACCGTTGCAGCAACAAAGTCTAGCCGGTAGCCTCGCAAAAAAAAGGTCCGCTACATGAAAACCGCCGATCGAGCGATGCCTCGCTGTGCATTCTGTGGTTAACAACGGTATCCCGCGACCATTTCACGATGTTTCCCCTCCCATTAGGTTTCACAGGGAAATAATCAACCCCGATCCGGTGAGCTTTACGTAACGCGAATTCCCGTAAACTTTGTCACGATCGAAACGAGGATCCAATCCGGTCGTCGATTCGTTTTATTGTTTCTACATTTTTCTATAGATTTGATATATATTCCTTTTTCTTCTTTTTTTCTTTTTCGTTTTCCTTTTTGCGACGCGTTAACCGTAAGTTATTGAAATTAAAAGCTTGCGCCATTAAGAGGCGCGGAGCTGCGAAAGGAGCAGAGAAAATGATTTACAAGGGTGCATTTATAAAGTTCGTCGCGTTCATTCGTCGGCCGGTGGATCTTCACGGGGCACGAAATAAAGGAAATCGGGATGGCACCTTTAATGCTACGCTAATCTTCTACTTGCTCATCATCATCATCTTCGTTCTCGCTTCGTTGCTGTTGTCCGTCCCCTCGTAATCACAATCGTCATCCTGTTCATTTTTCAACGTCTTCTTTAGAAGGCGTAGCGCGAAGAAGAATCGGAACGAAACGACGCGGACGGAGAAATCAAATCTGTGGGCGTGAGGAATTGCGAACACGAAAGCTCTAAAATCGTTTCTCTGTAGCGAGTCTCGCTCACCTTCGCTCGCAAAATTCATCCCCGTGCGTTTCTCTCTTCTCTCTACTAGGCTCCGTATCGTACGTATTCTCGTTGCGAAAAGATTCCTCGGACGAAACGTGGCGCGGAAACCACGGACGAACGGATGTCCGTCGTTGATCGAATTACAGGAACGAAAATCCGTGGCCGCGAGATAAGGAAATTAGCCGCGGAAAAAGTAAGAACGAAGAGAAAGAGGAGAGGCGGCAACGGGGTAGGAGAAACGAGACAATTTAAAGGCGGGCGGTGGCCGGTGTACGGAGGAGGAGAAAGGAAGGTAAAGAGAAAGAGAAAAGGAATGGCAGCGTTACTTAACGAGGGAGATTTAAGCTTCGTTCCGCCCGCGCGCGCATTCCTACCACGCCGAACGATATTTCAAAAGATATGATACTGGATGAACTTGCACATTTGAACGAAAGTCGGCGTATCGATCTCGGTCGTACGCGCAGAGAGCGAGAGAAAGAATTACCTAAAGTTGCCGAGGATGGGCTGTAGATCGATTAAAAAAAAAAAAAAAAAAGGAGAGAAGAAAAAAGAGAAGAAGAAGAAGAAGAAGAAGAAGAAAAAGAAGAGAGGAAGCGAAGCGTGACGGGGAGGTCGTACAGGATTTTATCTTTCCTCGCTATCGATATAGACGTTAAAGATTCGAACGTGGCTCTTTTAGCGTCGATATATTTTCTCTAGATATACGCGTCGGTAAGATTCTGCGGCGAGGATGCAACAATATTCCTGTGCGCGTCGCAGTGAGCAGACCAAACGCACAACAGAACCCCCATTGAAATATTATTCTTGTTAGTCTTCTGAAAATGTCACCGTAGAATACGCGCAGCAGGAACCTATGCCGGTCTCGAGATTCGTCTATTGAAATCACCGGTCGCACAAAAAGGACGAAATTCCAGAACCGCATACCGTTTATCCCATGGATGATCGTCCCGTGCCCCGTGGGGATATCTTCCCGATCTCTGCGTTCCGTTCTGTCTTTCTCTGCCTCTCCGTCATCTTCGATTCTCGCTCTCTTCCACCAGCATAGTCGAATCCTTTAAAGGACTTATACACTTCTGCTGCCACTCGTTCACCGTCCGCCGTTTGTCGTTCGCCTTCCCAATGCAGGGCCACTGGGCGCGCGCATTGTTGTTCCTCCTAATCTTTACCTGCTTTCCCAATGTCCTGGACATTTGACACGAACACTCGAAAACCAGGTATTCTCGCCATATAATTTCACTGGTATCCTTTGCATGAAATCTACCTTCTCCTACCTCCACCCCATTCACTCTCCTCTCTTTTTATCTCTTTCTCTCTCTCTCTCTCTCTCTCTCTGTCTTTCTTCACGCTTTATGGATTTTGATCACCGATCTCGGATTTATCTACCTTAGGGCTTAATGAGCCTCTTTTGTCCCTTCGTTTACTTCGCCTCCTATCGATGTCCATGGCTTGGCTCGACGTTTCCTCTAATTCTTACCTTCTTTTCTTGTTTTTCTTTTGTTGTTCGTTTTCTTTTTTACCTCCATACAGACGTATCTCGTTCGTTACACTCGAGTTACACGGTTGTTAAGTTGGTAAACATTGGACGCTGGACCGACGAAAACAGACTTTAACGACGATTCTAGGCGAGTATTTGCAAATAAGCGTGGAAAGACGAGCCGATGCGGAGAGAATCGATCAATTTGTGGATACGCGTTACAAATTAATACTCGTTACTATGATCGACGTTTTTACGAGGCGGCAGCATCTTTTTACCCGACGTATTTACGTGTGTAACTGCTTCAATTTAAAGCGATCGACGAAAAGCGACGGCAAGAAAACGGCAAAAAGTCAGATCCACGGAAGATTATGGGCATTATTCAATTATGACATCATTAAGGGCTTGTTGCGCTTTCGAGACGTTTCACCGTCTGCCCTCTTCTGTTCTTTCATCACTCGTAAACGCGTCCAGAAATAACGCGTTCCACGATATGTCCGTCCCATTGGCCTCTCTGCTTGCATCGAAAACGCCGCTCGAAATTCGACGGAAATTTTTAAACGATACTCAACGCGAAATTTATACCGGAACGTAACATAAAGTAGAAGCGTAAGTGGCAAATGAAGTTATCTAAATGTTCCGCGTGTAAACACTTTTAATGCTGTGCGAATGTTTCGCGGAACAAAGTTGCGAAAAAAGAAATTAACCCTTTCAGGACGTTTCCTTCGTTTTTATTGCCATATTCACCGCGATAAGGGAATATTGCCCCTTGCGTTTAGTGGTCGTTCGATATCCTTCGAATTCCATATTTTTCCGATGTTTCTCGATCGCCGTTTCGGCCTTGGAAATCGCGGGCACGCGAACAACGATATTTCAGCTTAATCGTGCAACCTCGATATCGGATATTTCCTATAAATCAAGAAGCTACGATTAAAAAGGATTTATCGACGTTGGCGTGCGAAAGTATAAATCGTCGATGGAATTCGGGGGAAAACGGAGAAGCGAAGAACAAGGGAAGAACGATTCCACGAACGCTATCTTTTCATAATCGGTTGACCTTCGCATAGTGATCATTCCTGGGAACTATGTCCCCGGTAAAATACTACTTGGTTGGTCCTCTGGTTTTTATCTCGCGGTTCAGAAGCGCGCGCTCGCTAATGACCGTCAGATACGATTCCAGCGTTTTCGGCCCGACTCACGCTCTTACCCACGACGACTAACCACTCGGTGGAACCTGTACCGCTGTTGCTGCCACCGGTGCTTCTACTTTGCTTCTACTTCTGCCGTATCGAGTTCGGTCTGCGTTCCACTCGATCGTCCGCGTGCTTGTTCGCCCCGTCACCATCTTCCGTTTCTTTCTTTTTTTATCGTTTTTTCTTCTTCTTTTCTTCTTCTTCTTCCGAGTTTCCACGTTCTTCTAAAACGCAAGCGGAAAAACACGTTCGTGTTTATCGTAAGATCGAACGTCCATTAACCGACTCTCACCATCGATGCAGCCCCTTTTTGTACTTTTCACTTATCCTACAGCGCCGTCTTTTTATCGGTCTTCTTAAAAGTTCGACGATCGGGACCCTGCCCCTTTCTCCTTCCATGTTTTAATTCGTTTGGTCGCAAACAACGCATTCTTTCAACGGTGTCGTCCGAAGATTTCCGTCGTCATCGTGACTCAGAAATCGGTCCGGCTAAACGTAAACACGTTACATCACGTTACAGGCTTGCCCATTATTCTGACGAATTTTTTCACCGGTTATAAAGCAGAACAAAACGAGCATTTACAGACACGCGTTCGTCGGTTGGTCTTCGATTATTCACCGGCTGGACGAAAAAGTTGACTGGAAGCTCGCGGGGAGCGAGAGACGCGACGACCGTCGTTGGAACCTGGCGCGGACGATCGTTTCAAGCCGATTTCGTCGCACAGCTGCTATTTGTTTATCGGCCGTAAACCTTCTTTCTCTTCCCTGTTCGCGTAATTACATCGGATGGCGACTGAAATATCGATCAGGTATTTTCGCTTACGTAATAATAAATTATACGCGAGTAGGGTACGTCGTGCGTCCACGTGTCGCGAATCTCCGCAGTCAACCGAGACGAACCAGACGACGCAAAAGTTTCGTTTTCTCGTCGTTTCGGCCAAATAAGCCGCGTGACTTCGCCTGGAGAGGAAAATACGACGACTCGGTGTATATTCTTATCGAAAGTTATAGGCGATGAGTGGAATAAATCGATCGAAAAGGCTTGGCAGGCTAGTTTTGGTGGCTGGGCCTGTACGTTTAAAAGGAGCAGGTAGTGAAAAGGTTGAACGTCTGTCTCGAGTGGCCCGCAGGAACACGCGTCGCCTAAACGTAAAATCGAATGATGCATAGCATCGGTAGATTTGGTCTCCCGTGGCCCGCCGTGAAGCTTCTCCTTGAGATTACCGCGCTTGATTTACATTTATTTAGGTCCCCTAGACAAACACTCGAACAAGGAACACGAATCTCTACACGTCTACCGGACTCCCAAGCAATTTCATCTGTCAAACCCCTTCGTATCGCGACGTTCTTTCTTCTCTTTCCGTTTTCTTCGAATACTACGAATCGTCGATTAATCATCTCGTCGACTACCACCGTGTTTGCCTTGTGTTTTCGGTGAATCGATATCGCCTTACGAGTTTGAAAACACCCGATCGGCCACGATAGCCGCGCGATTTCCTTCGTACGGATATTAATGGCGAACGAAACACGTTGGGATCCGTCTTGTTGCTTAACGACCAGCCAATTGTACAAAATAATTAAGCAACAGATTAATCGAGATAATTACCGCGAAACGGAGCCCCGTATGTTAATAGAAGGTTAATTAAGCGCGCACAATTATGCCGCGAGAGATTTTCTGAAGATTCGAGAGCCGATAATCGGGCATTCGCTTTCGTTGCTCGTATCATCCTACCTAAGAGAACTAACAGTCATCTGTCCGTCGATTTATTCGGTGCACGGAGACGTCAGCGTGAATTAGCGTTAGCGAAGCTACGGGAGAAAGGAGAAAGAAAGACGCGCGTGCGCGCGCGCGCCTTCTCTTCGTTTGCTGCTGTGCCTCGCGTATGTGTACGATACGTATCAGGAATGTAACTATTCGACCGATAGAAAGGACGAAGAAGAGAACCGATGAGAGAGATAGAGGAAGAGAGAGAAGGGGAGGGAAGGATGGGTGCGAGGTAGCGGGCAAAAGAAGAAAGAACGAGCGTAGGGGAAGAAAGAAGGGAAGGAAGGCTTAAGCGCAAAGGAAATCCGATTTTTCCTGACGATCGGCCGGTACTGGGTTTCTGTTCGATCGGAGGCAACGTTCGTTGGAATTAAAAGAGAACGGCGAGAGAAGATCGTGAGAAGACGAAGACGCCGATGGTGAAGCACCGAGACAGTATAAAAGAAGAAGAATGTTTCGAGAAGAAAGATGACGAAAGGAAGGGGGGGGGGGGAGGAAAGGGAAGGAGTAGTAGCGAGGCTAACAAAAAGTGCAAAGACAGGCAAAGAGACGCGTTAACCCCGAGAGTTTAGATTCTTCGGAGGACTCTCCGGAGGAGTCTCGTTTGTCTCCTTCGTTGGAGCCTCTTCTTCTTCAGCGGGGTCGAGCCTCTTCTCTTCTCTTCTCTTCTTTCTCCTTCCTAGGTCAGAGTCGCGCGTTATCCTCCTTCGTCCTCCTCTTACTACCATGCAGGCTGCTACGTCTACGGTATTAGTCTACCTTGCACGCAGAATACT
>NT_177066.1:860269-861042 GCF_000188095.3 Bombus impatiens | reverse complement strand
GCCGCCGCTGTCTCTACGTTTATCCTTCTCTTCTCGCTCCTTTCTACACGCTTACTCACTGTTATTCTCCATCTTACACGCTCCGCGGTCTCTTCCTGCTCGTCCTTTTCATCTCGTCCACTCTCTCGTCTCTCGTCCTCTCGCAATCTCCTCTCTTTCTTCGTTTTACATGGCTGCCGCGCTCCCTTCATCGTACACCGGCAACCATGCTCTTACTCACTTCTTACATTCTTCCTCACGCATTCTTACCATCTCCTTCTGCTACCCTCACACTTTCCCTTCCCTCTCTCTTTCTTTTCTACACTCTCTTACACTCTGCTCGTCCCTCCCTCTTGGCGCTTCTTTCTCCGTTTCCTCGCTGGTTTGTTTGCTCTCTCTCCTTGTATTTTCTCTTCTCCCTACCTTTCACCTCTCTTCCTCCGCTTCTTCGTCGCCGTCGTCCTGCTCCTCTTCTTCGGCGCCTCTTCTTCCTCTCGTTTCGTACCTACGTAGAGCGTCGTCCGTCTCTGCTGCGTGCGAATCGCGCGCTCGCTCGCTCGTTCCTTCGTTCAGGGCTCTTTCATTCCATAGACATATATCCATCCCCACTTGGCCAGCTCGCAGAGTGGTCACGTTGGCTCGTTCCCTCGGCAAGGCTGCTCTTTCTCTCGCGCGGTGGCCAACGGGTCCTTATCTTATGCAGAAAGGTGGTGCGGAACCCACCGGACCCCTTTGCAAGGCCCCGCATGACATTAATTTTGAAATATTATTTGGGCCCCCCTCCCGTGCCGCCG
>NT_177066.1:859645-859884 GCF_000188095.3 Bombus impatiens | reverse complement strand
CAATTCGAGCCTCTCCTCTTATACCTCGAAGCTTTTCAAACGCTTCGGCCGTACGAAAATTCGAGTAAAAATCTGCGCGATCCACGAACAGAGTTCGCAGGTTCGAGCAACTTTACGGCGTTTGGGTTATCGCGAAATCGTACGCGATGCCCGCGGTGTTACCGTGACACGATTTTCTCGGAAATCGGCGTCGACTCATCTCGAAACCACCTTCGAGTCGATTCCACCGAATAGAAAGG
>NT_177066.1:857069-859633 GCF_000188095.3 Bombus impatiens | reverse complement strand
GTCTCGTCTCGACCACGTCCCAGCGACTTGATAGAGGCACGTCGCGCCCGAAATTTCCGGGGCATCGATGTCCCCGATGCGACGGCAGGATAAACGGTGGCTTAGAGGAAAAGACACGGAATTTCGCGGCTGAGAGAACGCGCGAAGATGGATATTCGAATCGCATTGTATTCAAATGAGGCTGTTCGCCCGCGACTGCACCGTACGTCACAATCGTACGTACGATTTCGGCCAGAGCCTATGAAAATTTATCGGTTACCACCCAAGATGCTCGTCCGAGAGTGGTATAACCGTAATCCACGGTGATAGAGAAAGATCTCGATGCGAGAGAGGTCGGCGTTGGTTTACCATCGACCGAGATGGAAAACGAAGAGAGAGAAGGAGAAAGATCCAGAGTGTCTGAATCATCTGTACGGCGGCGAGTTTAATTCGCTGTCGCGGAAGAATTACATTGGATTTACGAATGCATCACGCCGCGAGGGAATTATGAAAAATATCCGTGGAATGCGTGTCGTCGTTGGTTCGGTCGTTCGCCGCGTACATAACGATTCTCTCTGTTGGTACGCGCGTACGTACACACCGCGAGCAATTGTCACGGGATGCTTCCAATCGTGGATAGGGCGCGCGCGTAAAGATAACGACGGACACAATCAGCGGTCCAGACACACGGAGCCGCAACATTTTAAGCCTGCCGGACAACCGAATACTCTTCCAGAAATTCGTTAAAACCAGATAACGCTGAGCTACGGTAATCTGTGGGACCGGGTCGTCGTGTTTTTACGTTGCCGTCGATGCGTATAATAACGCAGTTAACGAAATTCAGCCTCGTCTCTCGGCTTTAATTTATCCTTAATTTAGTCGTAATTTTACTCCCATTTGCCACCCTCTCGTTTCGACGAATAAAATAGATTCGAATCTCTTTCGCGGTGAAATATTAATCGCGCCAGTGGTAAGATAATCCTAGTGACTGTAGCTAATAGATGATCGTGGTTAAAAAAAAAAGAAAAAAAAAGAAAGACACGAGAGAAAGAAAGGGAAGGAAAAGTAGGATGTTCGGTCGATCTGATCCTTTGTTGCATCCTTCTCTACTCGGCTACCAGTAAGTGGGTTCAACGATTCGAAAACACGATCGTGCTTCCTGCACGAGCACCGGCATGAAAAATAATGCGGAATAGACAGATAGAATAACCAGACCGAGAGATTTTCTAATAGGATGGCTTGCAAGGGCGTCGAGTATATCGTTTCCTCGTCGACTCGGCTCCAAGTGGCTGGCTGGCTGACTGGCAATAGGGGGTGTAGAAATTGCGGAGGGAATCGGCCCGCTTAATTTCCAGCAAATGGACCATTGTATTGAAATATTCGAAAACGTTTCGTGGAAGTTCGCCCGTTCTCCCCGGCTCGCTTCCCGAACGTATAATTCTCCGGCAGTACCGTACGCCAGCTTGTAACTTCTCCGGAAGGAATCGACCTCCCAACGATATCTAACGAGCTATCTTTGGCAAATTAAGCGACACCCGACCGGCGAACCGAGAGACACACGGTGGCTGGCACTGCCGGTGCTGGTCGAACGGAACCGGCCACGGTTACACGCGCGATTCTACCGAGCAAGCGTAATCACCCGTTATTTATGAATCCCGCGATGCGTACATAGAAACGCGTGGCAAGCTTTTAGCTATGCGAACCGATCCACCGTTCGCTAGTTCTCGCTAACTCTCTTTATCTCTCTGTCTCTCTCTCTCTCTCTCTCTCTCTCTCTCTCTCTCTCTCTCTCTCTCTCTCTCTCTCTCTCTCTCTCTCTCTCTCTCTCTCTCTCTCTCTCTCTCTCTCTCTCTCTCTCTCTCTCTCTCTCTCTCTCTCTCTCTCTCTCTCTCTCTCTCTCTCTCTCTCTCTCTCTCTCTCTCTCTCTCTCTCTCTCTCGATGTCGATATCGAGGGAAGAGAACGAAACGAAGAGAAAGAAAAGGGAGGCGCGAGGACTCGCATCTCGAGCCCTCGAGAGACAACCAAACGCTCTTCCAGATTTTCGTTAAAAGAAGATAACGCCGGGGTACGAAACGGCAAGGTAACGTAATGTAAGGCACGCACGCACTCACACCGGCCCAATAATGTACACGTACGTGAGATCGAGGGCGTGGGGCCCCTGGGCTTCACTGCTGGCAGAAGGGGACTTATATACCGAGGCACAGCCGGCTTATCGGGCATACATCCTCGCTCGCAGATTAGCATAATGTCTGCTGCAATGCGTAGGTACTCTACCCCTCCCCCTCTTCCCCTCCCTCACTCATTCTCTCTCTCTCTCTCTCTCTTTCTCTCTGCCCTCTTTTCCCCTCGCCTCTTTGCTTCGCCCCCCTGTAGCCCTTCTCTCTACTTCCCCTCTCATCCACCACGCTACCTTCCTCTTGCTCTTCCTCTTCGCTTCTGCCACGTTTTACCCTTTTCTACTCTTTCGCTTCACTCTTCTCGTTGTTCCTTCCTCTTCGTCCTCTTGCTTTTCTCCTTCTTCCACTTTCGCTTCTTCCACTTCGCCAAGCATCTCGTCGTCCTCCTTCGCTCGGCTCTCGAGCC
>NT_177066.1:855472-857060 GCF_000188095.3 Bombus impatiens | reverse complement strand
GAGCACCATCCTCGTCACCATCGCGACGGACCCGTTCCGCTACCCCTCGGTAGACACCCGAGGGAGCAACACGCCGATGATAAAATAATAAGGATAACAGTGACGATAACGACAACGATAATAGTAAGAGCGCTAACAACGATCGTAACGCTAATTACGTTATCTATGAGCCGGTATCGACGTTTCACGCGTATCGATCAGCGCGTTGGAACGCGAGGAGCGGCGAGTTGGTGGTCGAAAATCCGAACGCGGGCAGACGACTTTTAGAAGGGGGAACCGTTACGCGTTTCTTTTTTCGTAGGAGACTCGCTGCAACACCGAGGACGTGAATTTTCTGGCTATCGCGTGGTCGGTTTTTGCTCGTTTCGGCGGATTTCTCGCGTGAAATCTGCTCGTCCCACGTGCGACCCCGCGCAAACGGACACCACGATCGAAACGCCGACACCACGCACGATAATTCGACGAAGCTCGTTCCGCGTCTCGGATCGTGAAATTCCAGAGTTTTCATGTGGAAAGAGCCGCAGCCTATTGAGAGAGCGCGCACAGCAACAACAATACCTATCGTCCGGTGGTGTAGAACGCCAACGGGTTACAGGGTCCGGGAACCGAGTCGTGGGCCCAAGATGCAAGAGAGAACAGGGCCCAGCCTCGGCTGCCACTGCTATTATGGCCAATAATTCATTGAGTGACTGTCAGGCCCTCCGCCGACCAACCCAGAACTGCCGCACCCCTCGTGTGCATTGCGCATACGGGGTGCTACAGAAATACGGATTCGACCCGATAATAAATCGAGATCGCCTTAACGCGACCGTCCATAGAAAACGCTCTGCAACGAAATCCGCGTGGGTGTGAATTTTGCCACAGGGCGCGCTGGAGGGGGTCTGGTCGCGAAAGCGACCATGTGAAACGACAACCTCGGTGATCGGACGTCGCACAACGGGTCGAGTCACGTTCCTACGGCTCTACCGATGCAATGCTCCCGTTCCAACGTCGTTATACCAGAGGAGAACCGTCTCTTCCGCCGCGATATTCTGTTTCCTCGATCGCACGGCACCGAAGGAATCAACCGTTCGATATCTTTTTCGGTTTCGAAGGTCGCACACGCTTATCGGCTTATGAACGCGAGTATGGAAAAACAAACAGCTTCGCGAAATTGTCTCTGGACTTTAGCGGAAGAAGAAGGAACAGGCGTCGTAGCAGGCTGGCGCGTACGGCGTTTCAACTGAAATTAAACAAATACCAACGAGGACGTCTTCCTCCGGCATCGACGTATCGCATACGCCGGTCGCGGAAAAATCAAATTCTCCGATCGGGAGAGGGAGGAAGAGAGACGCACCGCCGCAGGGGTAGGGGGAGAAGAAGGTGGAGGAACACGGTGCAAAAGCGTTTCGAGAGGGGAACAAGAGAGGAGAGAGAGAGAGAGAGAGAGAGAGAGAGAGAAGCAAGAGTGTGGAGCACGGAGCGGCGGAGAGAGGACAGGGGGATAATTGCAGAAGGGCCCCTTCGCGTTGCTCTTGCAAAGAAGTCTTAAGACGAGATAAGGCCCCGGCGATAACGATTGAGCCCCGCGGGAACTCTTGCCTACGTG
>NT_177066.1:837476-854885 GCF_000188095.3 Bombus impatiens | reverse complement strand
TGCTCACACACGATGGCGGATTTAGAGCCCGTCCTCACACGTGGCATACGTAAAGGCACACAACGTATCTGCTCTCTGCCGTACGCAAAAATGCGTAGCCATACCTTTGGCCGTGCACGTGTCTGTTGCGCGCGTTCGTGTGTCCGTGGCTGTGTTGCGCGTATCCGCGTGTGCGTGCATGAGCGCGCGCAGAGAAAACGAAAGAGGGAAAAAAAGAAAATCGCGCGAGACGCAGCAACGCGCGAGGCCGGCGTGTACTCGCGCGCAGGCGAACGAGCGAGCGACTCTCGGGACAGGAGCGCGCAGCAGCATCGCAGCAACCACGCTCGTGAAGAATTCGCTGGAGGAAAAAAATCGGCCGGTCGAATTAATTAATAGCGCTATCGAGCGAGTAGAGTGAAGCGGCGATAGGACTCGGTACGCGACCGGGCAAAAATTCCTCGAACCAACCGAACGCCATTTAATCGATTTCCATTTGCTCGCCGATAGCCATGACCGCGAGTAAATCATCCATTTTTCGCCCGGTTAGCATCCCGTTTAGTCGCGAGGCAGCGTCCACGAGATCTGCGCCTCCTGTTCGATTTTCGTCCGTACTTACGTATCGATTCCGTTTGGCTGGGAAGTTCGCGTATACACGCGAGAATACTTGTACGTGCGCGAGAAAGGGAACGAGAAGGAGAGACAGGGAGGCGAAAGGTGAGAAGAAGAGAAATACGCGTCCATGCATGCATGCTGAGAGGTGCAACGAGCTGAGTCTCGTCGATGCGACGCGACGCGGGGAATAAAAAGGAAGGTGCACGCACGGAAATTAACATAAATCGATCTTCGAGCGGAGATCTGCAAAAGAAAATATTACGCGCTTACGAGGCCCGGATGTACAGATCTCGAAGAGCCAAGCTTTCGATCCAACAGCCATTCTTTTTCTCTCGTTTACCCCTTTTCTTCTCCTTTTCGTTCCGCGTTTCACCTTTCGTTCCGTAGAAAACGCATTAAAACACTCGTGCGACGATTCGACGCGAATCTAGAGCTACTCTAACGTCACGAGATCGAACGTTGGCGGGATATCGGAAACCTAAAGGGAGGATTCTCGCGCAGCGACGCACGATACAGATGATTTTTATGAATTTCCTTTCGAACTAACCACCGGTTACACGGAATTCGACCCTTTTGGCATGTAAATCGGGTAGTCTTCGAGCATCCGTAATTCTTTTATTCCGGTTCGCCTTATCGTTTATCCTAAATTGTGCGAGTCTTTGACGATGTAACCATCGTTGGCGCGCAGCATAGCGCCTGTCGCAGTCGGCATAATGCAAAATTTAACGGGTTCTCGTAAATGTCCATGGTTTACGCTGCGATCGAATCTATTTTTGAAGGAAAAGAGCTTGGGAAGTTCAGAAGAAATATTAACTCTTTCGATATAAATAAAAATAGCATAAATAAACGACCGAATAAAAATCTGAGGCTCGATCCTTGGAGAAATTTCCGACGAGATGAACGAGCCTCGTTCGAACTGATTAATCAATTGGTATTTCAATTATCGGGCTTTCAAAAATTAACAAACGACAAAGAAGAGACCGAGATGAAAAGAAATTACGTCTCCGCTTCAGCGCTATATTTACATCTCAAAAACACCTAGTCTCGTATATAACTAACAGTTAGCCTAAACGAAATTCAGAAAAATCGTTAGCTCTTATCGTCGTTACACGAGAATTCCTCCGTAAGCGGTTTAGTCCGGTCGACCGAGTCGCTTCGTCAGGCGCGTGTGGGATCTCCACCTTAAATCGTTCGCTTCTTCGATTATGATCTTCGTATGAAACTTTGTATGGAATTGCGAATCGTTGGAAGAAGATGTGGCGTCTAGCGAGACGTTCGTCGAGAAAATCGCAAAAGTATCCTCCGCGCCTACGTATGCATTTACGTACGTACGTGAAACGAATACGGAGAAACGGTGCGAGCATAAAGTCTAATTTCTCTCTTATTTAAACTATCAACCGGACTCGGTCTCTACGTGCTATTCGTACGTAATATATTTCATTTGAAAATTCTCTCGCAACAGCGACCCAGCGCTTCCTGTATCGTTTACCGCGCACTATAATTCTTTGCCGCGGTAGCTAATAATTTCATGTAAATAATCATCGATCATTGGACGGATTTAAACGGCGAAACGATAGCGCGACGTCGAAAGAAAAACGGCCAACGACGGATATAATTATATCGATCGTTGCGCAACGTGTCTTTGCGAGGTAGCAGTTCCTTCGTTCGTTCGTCGGTTTTTTACGATTTAGCGACTCTGTCCGGCAAATTCACCAGGAATTCCACGTAATTGCCGTTGAACCGTCCGCGATCTCTCGATTACGCGTCACCGCTCCACCGTAGCAACGCCAATTTCTCGAAGAATCTATCGGAGGCGCACAGGGTAGAAGCGGAAGTTGGTTGCACGCGTCAGGTTTAACGGACGACTTTGTATCGTAAAAATTGCTCGCGGAAGCTACGATATCGAAGAATCGCGCGTCCCTCGAAAACTATATAAAAATTCGTACGAACAAACCGTACGAGACTCGCGCGGTGTTACTTTCGCATCGACGTGCATTGTAGAAAAAAAAGAAAGAAAGGAAAAGAAGAAAAAAAAAGGGGGGAAAGAGAGTAAAAAGTGATTAAGAAATAATTATCGTACGTGTGGTCGGTGTGACGGAAAGGGAAAGACTGAAAGTAACCTCGCGTCGCGTCGAGTCAAGTCGAGTAGAGAACTAATGGTCGGACCGAAGGTGGCGCACGACACGATGTCCGGCGTTTCACTCGAAAATTTACCTTAGTCATCTCGGCTCGTGTTTTTCTTTTAGTAATCACCTGGAGCCGGCGCGATCGTCGCTAAAAAATACGACGATCTTTATACGCGGGGGGAAAGCGCTTTGTTCTCTGAGAATAACGCTTTCGAGGCTTCGTCTCTTGGTTTTTTCTTTTCCGGGAAGACGGACGAACCGCGTAGGTAGTTTAACGAAACAGTGTACTTTGTACGAAAGAGATTCTTAAATATAAATAATAGAATCTAGGGGGAAACGAAGAGCGTGAAACAGCGAACGCGCTACGTTCTTTTCTCCGAATAACCGAGTCGCCGGTTCAAGTTCGATTTTTAAAACGAAACGAGTCCCGGTATCGGTACGAATTTAAACGACGACAGACGAAAGGTTGGGGATCGCGTGAAAGTTTCACTCGGCGATTACACGTTTCACGCGACAAGTGCGTCGTTCCTCGATGGGACATCTATATCCGCGAACCGCTTAAATCATGCCACCGTCGTTCAACGTCGAACGAATTCCATGCCTCCCCGATCGATCGAGAAAGATTTTCGATCCCATCGCCGCCGGCAGGATCACAGGCTTTAAGTACGTTTCCTCTAAACATCGATGGACATTAGGGTCATAAAGATTAGTTTACCGCCGACATACGCATCCCTAATGACGATCGTTTCCCGTGAGAACGCCAATTAACATAAATCGAACGCTTAGATGCCGAGAATCGTTGAATGAACATGTTACCGAAATGGACCGTTTGCAGGCTCGATTCGGTTTCTACTACTTATTTTAATATACATAGCCTGTTGGCCGACGAGTTTTACAACGTGCATATGTAAAATACTTGGAAAAAGATTCGGCATGTGCGTATCTGTCAGATGGATCGCGACTACCGCAAGATTGATACCTTTCGCTTATCTTTAATCCTAATTTCTTATTTTAATCTCAATTATCTTTCCTCATCGGCTATTATCGTATCTATTTCTTCGCATACGAAAGAGATAAGACGCGACGTAGGCTAATGACGATTTGGTTGGCGATAGTTACGATTTCTCGGCTACGTGAGCTCGCTTTACGGTTGGCTTTCAAAGGCCACAAGGTTGGAAAGGACGCAGGAAGGCGGAGGGCGAAGGGCGGATCCCGCTCGGTCACTTGGCTCGTTCTTCTCGCCTTTTTTCTCTCTCTCTCTCTCTCTTTTCCTCCCACTTCTTTTAATTGTATCTCAAACATAGCTATTGGATCGTGCCGAACATCGTGTAAACACGTGTAAATTTTTCTTCGTCTGTCGCGTCTCTTCTCCGAGAACCTTTTTTCTCTGCTCGTTTCCATTGCTGCGCGTATCAACGTCTTCCTCGTAGGTACCGCGAGCCGCACGGTTCCCGTGGTGAGTCGCGTTCCAAAAGGCCGACTCCCTCGTGGACACGATAGGACGCGAATGCGCCACGATTTTCTAGAAATTGAAACGCAGTATCAGCGCGCTTCGTTCGAACACCCGGTAGCGACTAAAATATTCCAGGCATTTCCTGAATTTCTAACGGTACGCGAGAAAATATGCGACAATGATACGGGTTCCTTAATCCTTTCTATCGAAATCCCGAGAAAAAGAGGAGGGGAGGGAACAAGGTTTGCCAAACGCGACGTTCGTCGAAACGCTTATCAACCGGAATGCCCGTTAATCGGTGACGCGATCGCGAGAAACGATCCGTCCCTGTTCTCGAAACCGACGTTTCGCGATACAGTTGTACGCGGAACGCAGTACGCTCGTCCCAAGAAGAAACGAGCGGAATATTAATTGTTCCGACCACCGAGTCGCTCGGCTCCCTTACGCTGGTCGCTCATTTTTCTTTCGTCCTCGAGTCACCGCGTAACGAACCGTCGACGCGTCCACTATCGTCCAAATGGAAACGTAGTGGCGTCGCGACGACGTCTCCACGTTGTACGAGGAATCGACGAGCAGCGCGTACGACGAAAAAGACATTTTCACGAGAGCGAAGAGATTCCGTGGACTCGAAGGACACGAGGCCGAACGACGACCCTGGTCTTCCGGCGACGTTCGTTTTGCTTTCAACTCGCGTCTGTCGAGACGCACGCGTAATTGTTATATACGAAGTTCTTACGTCGGCCGGCAATCACGTTCATTACTATTCCTGTTTTTAGCCCGGACCGTGGAGCGTGAGCATTGTTCTGCGGACGGGTAATAGTCGGTCATGTAGGTGTACGACGATCCTCTGTTCGAAAAGGTCCCGCTGCCCCGCTGGCACAGCCGGCGACACTAGACGCGAGAATACGACAGGGAGCTGGGAATCGTTGGTTCGGTAAAGGATCGCGCGTTTAGTTTAAGAACGACTTTACGGCCCACCATGCGTCCGGTTGTAAACCGAAGTTTATATCGGAGTTCAAACTGTAAATCACCCTTTCTTCGTTTCGTTTTATACGAATTCCCTTTTCCCCAAACGGCTGATCATTTCCTCTGCGACGCGACGCTACTAAAAAATTGATTTATTCAAAGGGGTGCGCGCTTCCATGTGTCCATGTTCTATATGTTCCCCCTTCGGTCTTAGGCCGAATCACGATCATCCGTAAACTTTGATATTTCCATTGTTCTTCTTGCCAGAGAAAACACACACAGATATATATATATATTTCTTTCGGACGAATCTGCGTTACGATAAAAGAGATGCAGAAAATCTCGTACAGTCTACGTTAATTCTAAAACTCGCGTACGTATATTGGCAGTCGGTTTTCAAATTTCCATTGGATGCCGCTAAAAACGCAAAACCGAACGACGCTAATCCGCACAGGCTAATAAGTAGGTGCTTGGCGCGAACGAAAGAATACGAAGGAGGAATCAAAGATACGAAAAAATACGCCGACACCCGGTATACCGTGGCGAAAGAAAGGGAAAAGGTGAGCAGACTGAAGTGGAATGAAAGAAACTCGGATACGAACGAGATCTTGCTCAAGAGCGTATACAGGAGAGGCGCGGATCTCTTTTCGCGAGCATTGTTGCGAACCTCTTTTCACGACTGAAAGAGGCATAAGCCGGCGAGGCTGACCTCGCGGAGAACAGGCAGACGCGAGGCCTTGGAAAACGGTGCTCGATGCCAGGAATCGAGCTGACCAGCGACGACGCTTGACATCCCTGGCGGTACGGTGCGGTACGGTACGACGCGACGTTTCGCATTATCTTCTTATTCGTCGGCGTTCGCCGGATCGTTTCGCGGCTAGCGACAGGATTTTCGAAGCAAGCGTTTTCTGTCTTGCGCCGAATCTAACTGGCACATCTGGAAAGGCGACCGGTCTCACGCAGCTTCGTCACTTAGCGGTAAAAATGCCAACGCCTCAAAGTTTCGAAATAATGGAATCGTCCGGGTTTTAACGGCGAACCGTCTTCTTCTTCTGCTTATTGCGCGCGTGACTAATTCGCAGGTCGGTCGCGTGATTCATTAAGGATCGGTACCTGTGTACGGACGAAATGTCACGGATTTTCAATCAGCCATTAAACGGTGCAAAGCGTTTAAACATGGGCGTGAGAAGATTAACGACGAGTGTCGCGAACGAAGGCCGACCACATTCTGTGAATGTAATACAGAAGCTGTTGCGTAAATTTCAATGGGAACGATGGGAAGAGCCACCTCGTGCTTCGTATTTGTCGCGCGATTTCCACGTGCTCCGGACAGACCGTGAACCAGCCTAAGTTCATTTCGTCGAACACGACAACGTTCCTCTGTTCCTGCGTATGTTTTCGTAAGAGCGCGCCAACAGATTCTAATAAGGCTGGCACCGTCTCGTGGAGCGCGACTCCTCGTCGACGGAACGCCCGAAATACGTCGGTCAAAGGGAAATAAGATCTCGCAAGGGGAAGAACAGCCAGCAGAACGTGCTGATCGTGCGGGGGATGGCGAAGCGGACTAAAAAGAGTGTCAGCCAGCAAAAGACGGTTAAAGAGGAGAAAGAGAGAGAGAGAGAGAGAGAAAAAGAAAGAAAGAAAAGAAAAAAGAAGAAGATGGAGAGGGGTTGCATAGAGAATACCCTCATTAATAAAGGCTCCATTTTGAAGGTCATCCAGCGGTAGACGCGAGGCGAACTTTTGTGCAGGCATGAATTAGAGCGCCGCGAGACAAAAAGCTCTCGGTAAATGTGCAATCGGTACAATGGTACTCGGTGGCCATTGTGCCGGTCGAGACTTTCGAACCGTAAAAAAAAAAAAAGGACCGTCCGCCGGGTAGGTTAAAAAATTCCCTTATAGTACGGCTACTTACAAAACGGACTAATTCCAACCTTGGAAACAACCGTCGGTGTATCGAATGTCGTTTTCTCGGCTCTACGGAACGTTGGAACGGGCTCCGATAGATTTTTCTGGCTTGTCGAGCACCGTGGAATATCTCCGATCGAAAACATCGCAGAAATCACGCCTTTAATCGCCGGCGTGTTTCGCCGTACAGCTTCGAGAAGTAAGTAGAAAATGCAGACGTAAAAGTTGGCGCAGCCTTCGGTCCGACTCATAGTTGGCGATCGTTCGAGTTAATTAGCCTATCAAGCAGTACGTTATTACCTTGCTATTTATGTATTTCCGTAGACGCCAGCGATTTTATCCAACGGCGGTGGTTGGAACAGGGTATCGTAAAGCAACAGGGCTACGACAATACGATGATATAACGTTCGGCTGTAAATGCGATCGCAGCTGCGCGAAGCAAAAGGAACGAGTCGAGGCAGGAAAGTAGAGGCAGAGAAAAAAAGAGAAGGAAAGAAAAAAAGGGAAAGAGAGAGAAAGAAAGAAGGAAGAGAGAAGGTATCGATGGTGGTTTTTACAGCGACCAGAAGGGACTTGGTGTACGTTTCTTCTTCGTTTTTACGCGTGTCAACCGGTAACGCTCGCTGATAGTAGAAACTGTAGGTACTTTATAGCCGGGACCGTCGGGTCAGATACTTGGCCGGATATTTACGAGTTCGTTTTATGACATAAAACCACGCTAGAATTCATTACTTTGCACATAATTACGAGCACGATTTATATACTAAGCGACATCGAAGATACGCGGCCACGTACGAATCCGAGCGAGGAATTCTCGCGATTAACGTCGCTGTAACTGTACCCCGGTGATTAACATCCCCCTTCTTCGCGCTGGATTTCACCTGACAACACGGTTGTAATAAAACTCGCCCCTTTTATCGGTTTACCTATGGATTTTACCGAGTTAATTAACACGCGAGGCTAACCAACACGATTCGCGGTTCGTCGTTAAATTTCGTTTTCTACTCTCACGCCGTTCGTCCTCCTTTTCTCTCGCCTTTACACTCTCCCTTTCTCCTCGCGCCTCCGCATCGACTGAGGTTTTCCTTTCTTTCTTTTTTCTCTTTTTTCTTTTTTTGTTTCACGCGTGTTTGTTCATCTGGCAGCTCTGTATCGAAACGATTCGCGGTCGTTCTCATCGATGAGATTCGCTTTCTTCCGGATCAACGTTAACGTTTCGCTTTCGATCGTTCGACGAGCCGATAATTGAATTTATCACGATTATTATCCGCCGCTCGACAGCACAACCTTTCAATTGTCTTTTTTCCCCCTCGTAATGACCAACTGTCTACATAGAGACGCGTAAGAGACACGGTTGCGCTGTTTCGTTCGACCGGTATCGAGCATTCAGTACTTGACCTTCGATTATCATTCCGTCCTTTCTAATATCCCCACCGCGGTCTACCGCGCTCTAAATAAATCGTCTAACCGTATCGACGCGGTTTAGAAAGTGGCGCCATGGAAAAGTCGTCATTTTTCCGCCGGTTTTGTCCTGTCGCGTCTCCTCGTCGCTTCGGTGATCGCGGTTTTCTCCGACGTCGTTCGCATCGCTGTCGTGCTACTCCTTTTGTATCATTTGCCCACTTTGGGCAACCTTATCCGAGCCACTTTGATCGATACTCGATGAAAGCAGAGAAGAACGGATAGGTATCCAATTTTGTTGGCTGCGTTTATCTCTGGGATAAGAATAATTTAGCAGGCAGTCAAGTTCGATAATCGGACGCATTCCCGCATTTCAATAAATTCCAGGAACAAACGACTTTACTTAAAGCTGCTACGATAAAACGAAAGCAACAGAAACATCAAATTCTACCCCGATGGAAAATAAAGAAACAAACGGGCTGGGGAATTAAACGTGTCCGTGGCGATTGGACACGAGGAGCAGATACGTCGTCGATATCGGCAAAGAGAAAAGAAACGGTCGAAGAGGAGAGAAAAAAGAAGAAAAAAAAAGGAAAGAAAAGAAAAGAAAAGAAGAATAAAATAAAATAAAGTAAAAAGAAGGGTACGCGGGATGGAAAGAGAAGAGAACGAAAGAAAGAAATGGTTGAGATTCTTTGAAGGATCGTGGTGCGCGAGACATTCCATCGCAATCTATTCGTCCACTTTAAATCTCGATATTTTTGACGATACGGTGGACGGTGGGTCGTCGATCAATTTAAAACGAACCTGAACCGGCCGGTTGAACAGAGGAGATCCTTCCTGGCCGGCCAAAGTTTCTCTCTCCGATTGAACCGCTCGCCTTGTGAACCGACTTTCAAGCATGCGAAGCGAAAGAGCCGCACGAAGCCTACGGCTAGCATGACGGGAACCAGAATGCTTCGTTCCACCATCAGCCGAGAACGAGACTCTCGAGAAAGAGTCTGGAGAATCGAGTCGAAGAAGCGAGTCAAGCCCGGACCCCGGGTCTCAAGCTGAGAGACGCTGAATTCCACACTCTATACTCTATACCTTTTATATTGCCTTTGACTATGCGAGCCGTTGGCTATGAGCGACACGCGAGTTCGTGCAACTCTCTTTCCTCGCTTCTTCTTCTTCTTCTTCGTCGTCATCTTATTCGTCCTCTTCTTCTTCGTCGTCTTCTTCCTCTTCTTCTTCTTCTTCTTCTTCTCTCCCTTCTTAGTTTTCTTCTTCTTCCTCCTCCTCCTCCTCCTCTTCTGCATCTTCTCCTTCTTCTTGTTCCTTTAGCCTTTTTCCCTCCGCCCTATGTGTGTTATCCGGGTCTCGCGCCCGCACCCGTGTCCGTGGCCGTTCGCGCGATTTCCTCTCCGCGCCTCACCCTCGAGAGGCAACATTTAATTATGCATCTTGCTGCCTGACAGCCTGAATTTCGTGTGCTGCATTTCGTACGTGACTCTTTAGACCAGCGGCCGCCGGTGATTATAACTTTGTGAATATCTTTCCTTCGTACGATACCACACAGGCTCGGCAGGCTGTTTTTTCTTCCTTCCCTGCTACCGACACCGTCGGTGCCGCTGTTGCTGTTGCCGATACTGTTTGCCGTTGCTGTTGCCTCGCTGTTCCGCGCCTATCCAGCATTTCGCACGAGACAGCGTAACAGCATAACAGTACACCGAGGGGGCCCTCTTCTTCTTTCGTGCGCGATATCGCATCTGCCTACCATCGAAATTTATTCGGGCTTGGTAAATCGTTCGATCAAGGTCGTACGATCGCCGCATTCCGTGCCTGTCGTTGCGTTTTTCTTTTATTTGTCGGTCGTTTCGCGCGGCACAATGCGGTCGCGTGTTGTTTCCCTTGTAATTCGTAAAGAGGAAACAACGCCCGCGGTCGAGAGAACCGCTTAAATTCCTCATGAATGAAAGCGAATCGTATTTATTCCCCCCTTCTCCTCTCTCTTTCTCTCTCTCTCTCTCTCTCTTTCTCTCCCTCCCTCCCTCCCTCCCTCCCTCTCCTCTTCTTCTCTTCTGCTCACCGCCACCGCCCCGAAGAATACGAAGCAATCGTTCCGCCTACGATCGAGATACGCTTCAATTTCGCCACGGTGTTCGTCCGGCGTTACTTTTCAATGAACCAAGTCGATCGATTATCTGGAATTTTTCCCGCGTTCGTTGGAATTCGATTCCATATTCCACGTTGTCCTTGACTAGGTGAGCCGCGTTGGCTACGAGCCACGTACGAGTCCGTACAAGTATTCGAAGCCCTTCAGCGACGCGAAACGCAGTCCAGCTTCCCGGCCACGGGGATTGGCCACGAATGTTGCGAAACGGCGCGAAATTAACGCTTCGAGGATCGTACGCCCCGACAACCGCACAGCCGCAATTGCCGTGTATTTTTCCATCGATCGAAGAGATTTCGCGATCGTTTCGATGTACGCGTTTATCGAATTACGTAGATGCCATTCTGTTCCACGATCTTGCAGCAACTCCAACGTTCCGTCCTTCCAGAACGTCTCGGGTTTTCGGCGAGAAGCTTCTCGATGTGATTTCTCACGTCGACCAAGGAATTAAAAGTCGGAACGAACTCTCCGACCAGCGTTCAACGAGTGCGATATTTTGTTAAAAATCAACTAGTAACGTTTTTCTTTTAGCGCGACGCGCTCGAAAACAATTTTCCCGATGGAGAGGTACCGAGGAAAATTTACCATTTTATCAAATTCCTCGAGAATCGCCACGAACTTTCCGAACGATATCGTATCCGATATATCGATAACGGTTTCGTATTGTTCAAGCACGTAGCGTGAAAACACGTTCAGAACATTTCGTTTGTATTAGCATACATTGCTCTTTTTACCATTTTATACCGTTGTTAACAGTAAATGACATTTTTGTAGGATACCGCACGAAGTGTGTAAGACGCGAATTCGCGTCTGCAGCGCGCAAAGTGTTAAACGATCTAATAAATCGAATATAGTTTCTAGTTTGTAGTTTCTAAAATCGTCGATACATTCGTCGACTGTTTGGAATCTTTTGAACTTTTTAAATTGTACGCTCCTAGCGTACCCATGCGTCTTTGCATCGCTTCGTACGTAACTTGGATCGCGTCCACGGATTTCGCTGAACTGCGAACGACGAAATCGTGACAAAATCGGCGGCTCTTTCTCACGGATTCGTAATTTCCTTTAAAGCATCCTGCATGTTTAACTCGTACGAAATTATAAAAATCGTAATGTTGAAATTCGTGCTACCGTTTTTATACTTCGGTCCGTGTGCTCGATGTTATATCGTTAAATAGATCGATAAACAAACAACGCATAAGGATGAAAGAGAAACGTATCGGTGTTGTTTCTTCCACTTCTCGATAACCTTACCGATCATCGGCGAGATACACGGGAGTTTACCCGTCGCTTGATTTCTATTAATTCTTTCGAGAATCGTTTACCGATCGCAACCGACAGATAGAAAGCCAGTCACGGTTTTCTCGAAACGCGATTCTATTTGGCTCCCTACAACACCGTGAACAGCCCTTGCCTATCTCCGGGTAATCGGTTCCAGGAAATTATTTATAATGCTACCTGGCCCGTTGACTGGCCTTCGCGAGAGAGGATCCGAGAAGGACGTATCCTACTCGCGAGATAACGCATCTACGATATCTTAGAGCGTACCGAACGCGTTGATCGCTGTTGAAAACCGCCTTTACGATAATTACCGGGCCGATCGACCATCGACCGCCGATCGAGACCACCGAAACGAAAATCCTTGGATGCGCGACGCATTGTCCCTCCGGCAGAACGAGTAGAAGAAGCGAGGACGAGGGAAACGAGGAAGAAGAAGAAGAAGAAGAAGAAGGGAAAACGCGAGACGAGGCAAGAGACGCGGAAAGAAGAGAAAAATAAGCAGCAGACCACGAAGAAGCCCGAACGAGATTATTTACGATGCTTCACGGTTTCCTCGACGCGTTTTTCGGGGTTTCGCGAGAACCTTCAACGGGCGACGTCTCTACGACGGGCAACAGCGCGGCAGCAGCATCAGCAGCAGCGGCAGCAAAGGCAGCAGCAGCCAGCGAAGAAAGAAAATCGACGAAAGACGCGCAGACACCGAACGAGAGGGAGAAGAAGAGGAGAAAAGACGACGGTGCTGAAAGAAGATGCGACGAGCCGAAAGAGGCGCAAGTCTTGGAATGCCTTTTCGAGTTCCTCGCCAAGTGGCCATCAGTTCGGAGCGCCGGTCATTCGAGCCAGCCGGAGTCAAACGAAATCACACGGATTTACATATTATGATTTACATCCTTGTCCTCTGCCTTCTCTCTGCTCTTTCTCCTCTCGGCGTCCGCGTCTGCCCTCGACCACGCACCATGGACTCGACTCGTCTTCTCTTTTGTCTCTTCCTCTCTATCTTTCTCTCTCTCTCTCTCGCTCGCCCTCGGTCTCGCTCTCTTATTCTTATTCTCGCCGTTACTCTCGCACTTGCTCTCCTACGTTTTCTCTCGTCCTCTCGTTTTCTCACGTTCGTCGCGCAATTGGAACCGATGAAAAATACGGGTTCTTTTTTTTCACGGCAGTCCCGATAACCAAGAATTCGGGACAAGTTTTTTAATCGATAGTCGCCTAAACAGGCTGGGACAACTTTCTTCGACCTTTCACCGGTTCCTTGCTCTACCATTCCCTCGTATTTTTCTTCTGCTTGTTCCGCGGAAACTTTAGATGCCGTTCGCCGCACGCTAATTGAGTCGTAGAGATAGCGTTTTTTTCTCTCCTCTGGTTTTGCCTCTCCTCCTGATCCGAACAAGATTAGGATCGTCGCATAGCCGAGACCGATCGATCGCCACTTTTCGAAAAGGTTTCGTCCACGTGTCCAAATCGATTAACATGGCCCCTTGTAACACCGTGCGCCAATTCGAACGTTTTTCCTACTGCGCGTCGCATGATTTACCTTCCTGTCCTTCGTTCGTCTCCTACGCCGATTTCAACGCGTTCCATCGACAGGATTTTCTTCGAATCTAAAACGAGACGCGAGCAAATATTTACCTGAGCGTATCGTCGAAACGGTACTCGCGCAAAACCTAACGATTCCTCGTCGTGCGATTCCGAGAAAATTCGCGGATTTCCGATCGGGACGCGAAGAACCAAGAGAAAGAAGGAGCTTCGCCGATGTCCGCTCGGTTTCTACGATCATCTGGCAGCATATTTTCGAAATTCACCGGATTACCTCGTTAGCCCTGCCTTTCAGGCTCGTACCTAATCGTGAAAGTAACCCGATCTGTTCTACGATCCAATGAATTTGTAATATCTGCGAGCCGTGGCGAGCCGCCGGGAGAAACGGAATAATGGAAGAGAACATGGAAATGTGCGCGTGTTTCAGCGAACCAGCGTTCTAAATATAGCTGGCGCAAAGAGAAAGAAATTCCGGGATTATCGTGCGTACCGGTTGACGTAGAGCGATCGGTTAGAGAGGTGGTTAAGCGAAGGATTGCGCAATCGGAACGGCGAGACCGGCGATAAGGCGCGCGATAATTCCGTACTCGATAACGAATTATTCGACGTATTTCCCGGAATTTCAGCTAACCTTTTCCAACAATTTATTAACGTTAATACGCGTATCTATTTGAGCGTGACGTTCACTTTTAACTTGCCCTATGCGCGTATGCCGGGTGTCGTGAATTCGTTAGTTTATAGTTTATGGTCAAGGTTTGCGAGATTGAAAACGATAGCGCGACTAATACCGTTTCGATAGCGTTTGTTGCACAGCGACACGGACATTCGATCCTGATCAAGGTATCGCGTAATCGACCAACCATTTGCCAAATGTGAATAACGGGCTTCGCTTTTAGGTCGCAGTGGTAGTAACGATTCGGAGAAGGAGCAATCGCGAAACCGATCGGAATTATTGTCTCGATCGAATGGTATTCTCGATCCGGAGAAAGATAAAGTTGTACGTGATGGTTCCGCGCGGCAGAGATATCTGCGAAAGGAAATTAACGGAGGGAAGTAGAAAAATCGGTTAAACTATAGATCGTTAGGCGAGCGAGCACTTTACTCGGCGCGTAAAGCTCGAGCCGAGAGGGTCGGCACACGTGGCGGGTCTCAGACGCAAATATAAGGCAGGCTACCCACGTTATTGGAGACGCAGAAAATCGAGGAATGTGCATGTCGGTGCATTATCGCGCAGCCCACAGCCTCCGGCCGAATGCGAGAAACGTAGCGGCCGGTACGTACTGTTGTACGTGCTGTACGTATTACAAGGGCGTAGCCGCGAAACCGCTCGGGCAGCGGCGATCGTCTTCGCACGGCCAGACTTATCAGACGACGAGAACAATACGGTACGCCGGTCGTCTTTCCGAATTTCGCGCTCTCCCTCTTCCTTCGAAACTTCAACGTGGCCGAAGAAACGTCGATTCGAAACGGCGTCTGACTCGCGCGTCAACCGCGGCGCGAATCGGCCGCTTTACGAGCGAGACTTTCGACGACGGAGAGTTTCGTGGAACGGCGGAATAGCCGAACGAGTCGATACGAAGACTACGAATAGTAGAAGAGCGGCGAAGACCGATCTTCGGGCTGCGCGATCGAAAAACCAACAGACCTGGAAAAAAGAAAAGTAACCGCCAACGAAAAAGTGACAGCTCGCATACCAGGCATTTTTCCGATAACTACTACCCTTTCCCCTCTGGGGAGAGGAACGTGTTCTACGCGCCTGCACGCTCATATACGCATACGTACCTACACTCGTGACTGTCGTGCAAGAGTTGTTCGACCGGCGCGTACTTTTTATTCTCCACCATCGCCCTCCCGCCTTGCTTCTTTCTCTTACTCTCTCGTCCAGCGACAAGGAGAGATCGCGCGCGAGCGCGCGCGCGACAGAACGAGCCCGCAAGAAAGAAAGGAGGAATGATAAAGGGACCCTGAGAGGAGAGAGGTGTGCAACGAGCGAGAGAAAGAGAAAGGGGAGAAGGAGAGAAAGGGGAGGAATATAAGGTAAAAAAAAAAAACAGGCTGCAACCCTTTGTGCGGAATGGCCCTTTCTCTTTCGTTGGCACGAACAGAGTGTGTCGTATCCCACGTAAGTAAAGCGTACACGGCGAGGAACTCACGAAAGAGAGACACGTAGTACCGTTGCCATAAGCCACGTCCCCGTATAATTGACGCGACTTTCTCTCCGTGGAAGCTCGACGATATCGACGAGCCCACCCGGTCGAAGAAGCCGTCTTGCTTCTCGCCATCTCCTCCCTCTCCTTCTATTCGCCGCGATTTATCGTCGCTATTTCGTTCGCCGATCCGTGTCCACGTCGATGTCGATTCCGATATCGTCCGACGACGAGCACGAAATTGGGCAAATTAAAGGAAATCGTGGCAACACGCTCGGAACTATCATTCCGCACGGATTAAGAGGTAAATCGCGCGGAATCGTGCGGTTCTCCGACGTTGTCGCGGTCTCAACGATTAAAATAAATCGACCAGTTCTGGCTGGACGAGGAGACGAGGATTCGAGGGGACAGGGGATCGTCGGTCGAAAGCGGACCGCCTCGTGGAAAATGTCGGTCAACGTCGATCAAGAGAGTCGGGATCGAAATTGCCGAGCAACGTCCTCCACGCTGTGTCTCCATGCGATTTTACCGATTCCAGCGAAACTTCGTCTGGCCGATCCGAACGCGTCGCGGTGAATACGACGCGTCGGATCAGACGCGTTCTAATTGCGTACCGACGTCTGATAAGACGACGTCGTCGGACGGAAGGAGGGAAATTAAAGTCAAAGCCGACACCGTAGGCTACGGAACGAGACAGAGTGTCGTTACGGAGCTCTCGGTTATCTGGAATTACGGAAGCTTTACAGAGGCTTGGCAGTTGGTCGAGATTTTATGTATCGACGAGAATGTTTTGGTTAAAAAATGGGCCCGTGCCGGTGCCGCATGGCCATAAGACGGCACGTAAAGTCGGTGGCGTAACCGGTAGCATCGGCGGTCCTCTTTCAATTAATAACGTGATCATAGGTTGTTAGAGGTTTCTTCGGCAGACAATCTCCACCTCGTCATCTTTTTCTCCCTTATCTCTTTTTCTCTCGTTATTCTACTTCCACGCACGTCACACCACTTATCTTGCGCCACCTTTTTTTCGCCGTTCTCATCGCCGTTCCTCCGTCTTCCTTCATCTTCCCTTTCGCTTTTGCCATGCTTCTTTCTTTTCCTTCCGTCCGCCGCCACGCGGACGGATCGCTGCTTCGCCTTTTCTCGTCCTTTTCCACTTCCCCTTTCGTTCCCTCCTCCGCCACCTCCTACCTTCCACTGCTGCTCTGTTCGTCGCTCGCCGTTCCGTGCTTCCGTTCCATCCGATTCGATTTGAATTTGTCGAAAGGCGGGGAACGTTAGTTCTCCGCTATTAGGCGCAGTTCGCTAATTTCCTTTGGTCCACGGCCAAACATCGAACGAATCGCGCACGTGTGATGATCGCTTTATTTATTCGACGCTCTGGGTGGTTGCAGCAAGAAGATTCAAAGTGTCAAGGGAAACGGAACGTGACGAGATAATATTTTACTTGTCGCGCCACCTTCCTCGCCGACTTTCTTTTCTCTTTCTTGCATTTTCGTAAAATATGATTATCATTTCCTTCGGGTGGAAACGAATTCTTTTTCATCTTTCCCCGTTCCTCTTGACCTTTTTCTTCTATCCTTACTCTTTTTACGTCTCGATCATCGTGACGCGCATTTATCGTTCCGGGGCAACGGTATTCATTACTCTTCGTTTGAGCTGTATTGTAATATAATTTTAACGAATTCTGCGAAGCCACGAAATAAAAATATAAATCGGCCGAGGATTTTGAAAAGGATGATCCATCACGACGCTCTGACGGATCTTGCACAAAGAACACCTGCCTGACCGACGTTTCTCTCTTTCCCCCCCCCCCCCCCCCCCCCCCCCCTCCCCCCCCCCCCCCTC
>NT_177066.1:822839-836933 GCF_000188095.3 Bombus impatiens | reverse complement strand
CCCCCTCTCTCTCTCTCTCTCTCTGTCCTCGACGGAGATACGCCGAGACACAGAGTAGGAGGGAAATAATCGTCGCTAAATTAGGATTTGGCGTGTACGTTGGACATTTCTCAAAGAAAAAAAAAGAAAAAAGAAGAAGAAGAAGAAAAGGGATCCTTCGAATATTAACCTGACAATAGCGAGATACCTACGTTCGATACACCAGTGAAATAAGCGGAAATCAACGGTGCTCCTAGGATCCGCTGATCACTCCATTTATCACGCTTCCTCCTTTCACGAAAGCGTTTACAAAAGTATGTGGATCGCATTCTTACTTGCTCCTCGACTTATAATACGCCTGTATCTCCGTAAGATAAACGAGAATGTTTAGCCCGGCGTAACGGTACCCGGATATCTTAAAAATCTATATGCATTTCGCTAATTTATCCGGCCAACTGTCTTTACTTGGCGGTCCCGCGGCAACGATCCTATCGATGAATGCATCGTGCGCTCGGCACAAGAAAATTCGAAACGTACCTATTTACGTACCGGTATACGGATAGCCTAACGAACCTAGCGGTACGTCCGTAATACACCAACGAGTAGTTGAACGCGACCGTATGCTCCCGATAAACGTTGTTCTAACGAGAGTTGACGCAAAACGTACGTCTCTTGGAACATTGTTGGCGGCGCGTCTATGTGGGTTAAAAGAGAAACCATAAAAACAAGAGAAAAGAAGACGAACCACCGATCTGTTCACGGCCATTTTCCGTGACATATTCCTCTTGTAACGGACACTTAACCCGCAAGCTGCGGTCTGTACCATCTCGCATGAGGCCACGTCTCCCGGTATAAATTCAATATCTTTTGCCTGTCTTCTTGGCCCATCGAACGAAAGTCCAGGAGAGGGCCTCTCTCTCTCGTAGGGGATGAACGACGGGGCAGAAAAACAAAGCGAACCTGTTGCAGAAAGCCAGTGACCGCAATAGAAACTTCCATGGCTTCTCCTCGCTGGTGTTCGATACCCGGCTCCCTTTTTTTTTATTCCTCCCTTCTCCGTCCCATCATTTCCCTTTCTTCTCTACGTACTTTTCTCCCCCTTTTTGCCAACCTTCTTGTCTTTTCTGTTCGTTCGCTCGCTTTTTCGTTTTAATCGCGTCGTCGAGCTCGATGGGGGAAAAAACGTTGCAGCTCGTCGTAGCGTCATATGCGCACCTCGGCAAGGTGCATCGAGGATCGTTCTCTACGCGACGATAGTCTCCGGAGGAGGGGAAACGTGACGCGAACCGGGCATGACACTTTTACGATCGATCGAGTCCAATTTCCATACTGTAACCGATCCGCTCGTTATCCGGGAAAACTGCCGGGTCGCTGCCGATCGCTGCCGTGACCATCGGTAATTCGCGTTTCAACTGCAGTTTCTTTGCCTGCTCGCGTCTACCTGCAGTCTATCGCGTTGAAAACGCGTCGCCGAGTGAACCGAGAGCAACGGCGGAGAAAAACTCGACGCTCGTGCGTCGTTGAAGAATCGTGAAACGGGCAACAGGTGAAAAATAAATGGGGGGGAGAAAAAGAAAGAGGAAAGAGGCAGGCGATCGACTTATTCGTATTTGTGCGTCTGTGCGTGTAACGAACGCTGGTAGGGCTACTTGAATTTCCTAATTTAATACGTTTACTATGTCGACCTGTCCCGACATAAATTAGTATGTTTATCACGGAGCAGAGAGTGTCGCGACAGAATTTAACGTCACCACTCGCGAGTTAATCGTACGGTAACTCGATATATCTTGAATCTTGTATACATATATAGATATATACTCGTACATATATATAAATATCTATCTATCTATATATATATAATATTCGTGTATATATACATATACGTAGAGTCGAGCGGGTTTCGCGTAGAATTCCTTTCACGATGGCTCGCAGTATGCGAAAAGCTGGCGCGATCTCCCGTGCGCAGTATGCCAACTAACATATCACTCGTAATAAAGATACATACTTACAACACGGACCAAGTGTGTAACTGGTTGCGCGGACGGTTACATAAGAGAAGCAGCCGCGATCTGGAGCCGTCCGTGCATAAAGAATGCTCATTAATACGCGTTACGTTGTTGTCCGCCGATCATCGTTGTATTTTATTACGCTCGTGCCCCGGCCACGGCCGGCTTAATTTCACCGTCGGAAAATTACGAGCGAAAATCTTAGCCTCGCGTGAAATATTAACGGCGCAAGATCAAGGACGGGAATACCGGTGATTACGTTTAATAGCGTTTATCGGAATTGCAAGTGCTTTTTAACTTTTCCCCCGGCGATTATCGCTCGCAACTTGTCGGATGAGGTCGAACGGTGACAAAGCTCGCTGTCACGCGGTGGCAACCGGCTTTCACGCGAGCTCGCATCGTTTTAATTAAACATCGGTAGGCGAGGGCGAGTGCCGTTGCTCGTTATTTTAGAACTCGGCGATTCTTTTTCGATTGGCTTGGAACGCGACACCAACGAGACTTTTGTCCGTCCGATCGGTGAATTCCCTGCGAGATATTTCCCGTTTCTTTGACCGATTATTTATGGAACGTCACTCGTTAATTTATGTTTACTCGTCTGCTTACCGGCCGCGGCACACTCGACCGCTGTCTTTTTTCGGATTATTTTTCCACCATATTTCATATGGCACTGCGCGCCCTACAACGGGGCGCGTTTGCATTCGGCGCGACAGAAAGTTATAAATGATCGAAAGACAACTTAACTCGAACGTAAGCGCGAGTATTCATCGGCGAGGCTGCTTTGACGTAGACATATCTACGGCGAAGCGAAGCCCGTCCACGGACGGACCGTTCGGTGTCGTGCCACTCGAGAGAAAACAAAGCTATTAGTCGTAAGAACCGTAGATATATATCTTATTGTCTCCAGCCGCTAGGCGGAATTACAGCCTACCCTTTAACTTACCCGTACCCTATGGGAATTCATTCGAAGAAGCGTTATTAACCGAACGGAGAAGTCTCGCGGCTTGTGCCACTCGGGGACATCGTTCGCTAAACAACCACGAACCCTATACACGAGAAACTCGCCGGTTAAACAATCTTCCTCTCCTTCTGTGATTCCGATCGCATCCTTCGGCGTTAAAACTGTTACTACGTTGAATTTGTTCGAGTTGAAAAACGAGGATAAAATTGGATGGTCCGTTGTCAAAGGAAAAAAACAAAAAAAAAAGAGAAGAAGACGAAAGAAACGCCGCGCTGGTCGCGATAAAATTCGACGCACAAGGACCCGAATCTCGGCCGATAAAAATAGAGGAGCGGATGCAAACGATCGAGCTAATGCACCTCCATTTACTAAATATCTCTATCCCGTCAGACTATCGCGATGCGGACCGACAGAAAAAAGGTAAAAAGGAAGAAACATAGGACAGCACGGGGGGAATTATTAATAGATATATATCTTATTGTCCCCGATGGATATACAGAATTCCGTGAGTTTCCAATGCACCTTCGTTCCTAGTCTCGTCGTTCTCCTCTTGCTCGTACGTTCGTCGTCGTCGTCGTTACCGTCGTGGTCTATGGGGGCCCCCACGAAGATACGTTATTAATCGGCCGATGTCAGTGGTTCGACCCCTCATAGAGAACCCATAGGACCTCGTTCGGTAAAAGGGACAACGAGGTAGAGGTAGAGAAGAGAGAACCGTGAGCGTGTTGGTATCGGCTCGAAGCCGAACAAAGAGAGGCGATAGAGAGACTCGCACGGAGTACCGGCCTGAGAAAAGACAGAAGCGTGCGAGGAAGAAAAAGGGAGAGCGAGAGTAGCCAGAAACGAAGAAAGAAGGAAGGGAGAGACAGAGACGACGATAACGATGACGACGACGACGACGATGACGACAACGACGAGGAAAAGGACAAACGTCGAAGAAGTAGAAGAAGACGAAAAGAAGAAGGAGAATAAGGAGGAGAAGGAAGAAAAGAAGAAGAAGAAGAAGAAGAAGAAGAAGAAGAAGATGAGAGGAGAGGAGGCGTGGGGCAGGGCAGGGTGAAGGGGGCAACAGAAGAATGGGACTCACTTCGTGCATGACCCAAAGAAACCCCCGCTGAGCGACTCGATCCGATCCGCTGATCCCCGACCGCGCTGACGCAGATACCATCTTTCCTTGCACTCCGAATGCTCTCCGGGCGTTTCTTACCGCCCATATACCTCATCCCTCTCTCCTCTCGGCCGCGACCAGCAAAGAAGAAGGAATATTCTATCCGAGACAGCTATATGACCGCACTGATTTGTCTGCTTATTGTTGCCGTTCCCGTATCCTTGTTTTCCGATCGTGACGATGACGCGACCATCCACGGATATTGTTTCTACGAACGTCGCGAGATTCCACTTCCTTGCATCGATCCCCTTAACGAGCCAATAGACAGAGGTCGGGACGAGTCGAGAAATACCTAAGCAACCGGCTTGCCGACACTCTCGCGATCCGAGCAAAACTCGATCCATGAAAACTCGAAACTTTAACCGATGCCTTTGACCGTTCGTCTGATCTTCTCGTCGACGACCGTGCTAAAACGAAATGTTTCGCAAAGCGATCGAGAAATTTGGAATTTTCTTCGACTTCGAAGTTTCTTATCGATCGTTCGCCGAGTTCGATACCAACGAATTTCGTGGGTAATCTCTTCCTCTTCGGGATTATCGAAACGCTACCGGGTTTAACGCTGTACACGATAACCTATCTAAGAGATCGTGCGAACTATGCCTTAGGACAGGCTTCGGCCGTTTAGCCTAAAGCTGTGGATAGGTAGAAACGTAATTAGCGACACCGCTGCGGCCTGCTGGAGTCTCGTGCTGTCTCGAAGGTAGCCGCTATTCCAAGGGATTTTGCATAAATATAGCGTTTTCGTGTTCCTGCGTACTCGCGTCGAACACAGCCACCATTAGAAACGGTAGATGGAGGAATATCGGTATTTTCGATCTGTGCCAATAAGCGACGCGAGACTTCGATGTCGTCGCACCTTTGAATTTTAATGACAAACGGACACACAGCCTCGCCGGTCGTAACGATTAATTGTATTCGTGTTCGAGCTACTTAAAGGAGGCAGCTACAAGATCCGGCACTGGAAAATAATTAAAAAGTCAAATTTATTCATACGCGTGTCACGCTGAAATCGGCCGTTTAACTGTTGCGAGAGCCAGCGACCGACTATTGTTTCGTCATCTCGAGATACGTACGTTCTGGCACGCCTAAACATTTTAGGCCAATAATCGATGGCACGCACTTTGTCAATGACGGCCGAACTCCGACTAATTACCAGGAAGATCGATGCGTTCCAGCCAGGGATTACATAAGCTTGAAAGATCATCTACGTGCTTCCATATTTAGTATTCTTCGACGTGGCGAGATCGCGTCAGTTATGAAGAAATCGATCGCGAACAGAATGAGAAAATAGATGTATACGTCGTCGTTTCTTCGTCGAGTTTCGTCTTTCGTGGTTCTTTGATTTCGTTCGTAAAATTCCAATACAAAACGAAAAAGGGATAACAAAAAAAAAAAAAGAAGGAAGGTCTAACGTCTCGGTAGCGATTTTCTATGCTACGCGCAACGCGATCCGATTACGTTCAAAGTTTCTAGCATGGAATATAAAGTTTCGTACGGTTACTCGAATAAATCTTTCCACGGCCGCAAGAGCGACCACCGTTCGTTCCTCGATCGAAAAGATGTTGCCATCGCTAGCGCGATGCTTTTCCAATAGTACCATCGTTGTTCCTTCGAGCATCGAGTCGTTTCGATACACTGGCTTCTGGTAGTCACATAAACCTTGGCCGCTGACGTGACTGAGAATTTAATGAAATGAGACATGCACAAGTTGGATCGAAAAACTAACTTTCTCACGATTCTTCGCATGCATACCGTGACTCCGCCGCAACAACGGCCCGTAGATTTATATTGATTGCACATAATTATATCCTGGCGACTGACAAAACTTCCAGACAGTCTTTCTCTCTCTCTCTCTCTCTCTCTCTCTCTCTCTCTCTCTCTTTCACTTTTATCTTTGTACTTTTTTCGATTTATCGTTAACACGCGAGGAATCGCATCCAAGACACTATTAATTAGAAACTCTTAATTGTTTGGCGCTCGGTACCGACGACGCGTAACTTCTTTTCAATATCGTTCCGTAATTAATTAACCGACCGATGATCGAATAAAAATAATGCTCGACAAGACGGAGCTGCGAACGACTTTTAACCCGAAATCATACGCTTCTCTATTGCTTACCAGACACAGCGTGTAATTACGAGCAATTCTTAGGATCGAACAAAAATTTTTAATTACAGGTTCGCGTGACGGTTCTAGACAAGAATGACGTGGCACCGACCTGGGGAACCGGCACCTGGAAATTCAAAATCTCCGAGGAGGCGCCGCCTAACACCGTTGTCACGGTCCTGAAAGCGTACGATCCGGATACGATCGGAACCTTGACTTACACCCTGGTACCGAATCATCGGCCCGATCCAGGTCCTGGCACCGCTCTTGGTTTCTACCCGGCCAGCCAACACGAGCTCCAAGACGAAAGCCAATGTCAGTTCAGACTTCATCCGACCACGGGACAACTGACACTCGCCGAGGCTCTCGACAGAGAGACCAGAGAAAAGTATGTCCTGAAAGTTCGAGCCGATGATGGATTGCAACACACAGACATCGCGTTAACCATTCAGGTACGTTTCGTTTCCATATATCATCCCCTTGACTCGACATAATTTTTTATCCGGCGATCGTGCTTCTAATTAGAAACCTTTGCCGGATTTTTTGATGCAATTACTCATGGGGCTCGGTTAAATCGAAGCGTCGCGTCGTGTCCTTCCAACGATTAACGATTTGGTCCGATACGAAAAGTTACGAAAAGTTAGTCGGAAATGAAACGAGGACGATGAACGTTCGTTTGAAAGAACAAAAAGAAAAAAAAGGACGAAGCAAAGACAGGAGATAAAGAAAAAGGACGAGGTAAGAAGAGAAGGAGCGCGCACGAGGAAGGGATCCGGTCGCGTATCGATGGAGTCCTCCATCGAGTCCCGTTGCACACTGATTATTATCCTGCAATTATACGGGGATGCTACTGTTACCTTGATCATTGTGCGACCCACTGTCCCGTTATTCAACCACTATTCATCATTACGGGATCAATCGGCGTGATTCGCGATATATTGATGCTGAGAAAGAGACGCGCCTATTGCTCGAAATGACATTATCGTACAGGATCGGATGGGACACCGCGTACGGCAAACAGAGACGGAAACGAGACGAGAATACGGAAGATTCGGTGAAACCGATGAAAATTTCCAAGTTTCTCGCGACCTATCGATCGACGGTAGCAACCAGTTTGATACTCGGGGTGGATCGATCGAGAAGAGAAAGCGGATTACGCGCTGGTACTCAAGGGCGAAGACTCGATTTCTCGAGGCCCGTGGAATCGCTCGGTTTCCGTGCGTTTCGTCTTGTAATTCATTACGGTGGCCAAGCAAAACGATTGGCGGCGATAAAAAAGGCGAAGAAGGGCGACCGGGATGTTTAACGAAGATGGAAAGAAGATGGTGGTAGTAGCGGGAAGGAGTTGGCCACAGGCCAGCCAAGGATCCCTCGGAGACAATCGCAAAAATTATCCTTATGACGTGCAATGGCTGGAATTCTTTTAAGGTTCTCGCTGCCCGCCGTCCGCTATTCTATCCGGGTCTCTTAAAGGCAAAAGGAATGCCAGTCCCGATCATAGCTCGGCTCTTTGGGGCTCCATGAAAGAGGCCCGCTGCCGACAGTTGCGGAATCTGCCTCTTCTGGCCCCTTATATCCTCTCTCCTCTTCTCCTCGCTCGACCTCGCACAAGAGTTTCTCTCCTTCGACCTCCTCCCTTCGCCCCGTCTTCTTCCATCTTCCCTCCTTCTCTCTCTTCCCTCCCGTCTCCTTCACCGTCGCTTCTTCTTCCCTTTCGCCCTCGTCTTCCCTCCTCTTCCCTCTTCTTCCCTCCGTATCCATCTTTCCTTCCTCGTCCTCCTTCCATCGTTGGTCACCGCGGTCTCTACTCTGCTCTCGGTTCTCCCCTCGTCATCCAACGTGTCTCGGGGTAACCGTCACTTTTTGCAAACGTCTCCGAACCCTCCTTAATCAAACCGTGCCCACCTCCGCTTGATTCCTTTATACCGCCACCGCGTGTCGATCCTTCTCGACGCTGGAAACCTATTCACCGGGCTCGCACCCTGACTTCCGACCGGGATCGAGATCATCCTCTCGAGCCGTCCTATTCGAACAGAATTATTCGCGGCGAGAACGAGACGCGACTTCCACTAAGGAGGGCTGGTCGCGCGAGAAATTCCAACCATCCTGCGATTCTCCTCGTTCTACCTTCGAACATCGAACTCGTTTCGCGGACCAGCAAGATACGATTGCAAGTTGCGTACAGTTCGGTCGTTGCAGATCGAGCACACTTGCGTTACGCGCCGAACGCCTGTCCGATTCTAAAACGAAACCATCCGCCGATATATTGTAAGCTAACGTTCGCCGTTTGATCGCGCTACGCTATCGACGAATCGAGCCTCCGTAGAATCTCCCTCTGGAAAAACATTCTTGAAATTCCTCGCGGAGCCCGTTCCACGATTCATCGCCACTGTAAAAACAACAGGAAACTTTCTTCGAAGCGCAAACCGGCGGCGGTTCGAAGGTGAACCGAGCTCCGCGAGCACGACCGCTTGTCTCGAGCTTTGATTGAAATATGTTTATTCAGGAACGACGTCGAGTACAATCGAAAGAGAACAGGAAGCGTTAGCTCCGATTCTGAATTGTTTATCCTGACCCGTTACCTTTCTTCTTCTCTCGATCGGACAGCCGGCAGCTCTTCCAACAGCATGAATCCAGTATGATCAAGAATAACATCGATTATTCTTTCCTACCTTTACGCGCACCTACTTCAACTATCTACTAAAAATATATGGAACGAGTGTCTCTCATCGGAAGCCTAAAAAAATCGATCTTCCTATCCTGTTCCGATGTAACTCGACGTTAACACCGTGGAACAGGTACCCGAGGATTTTGCGAAACGAGCCAACGAAACCAGAGTGTCTTTCGATTTTACAGGTGACCGACACCAACGACAATGCACCGACGTTCCAGAGCACCGCGTATTCGTTCGACGTGCCGGAGAACGTGCCAAGGGGTAGCCGAATAGGTCAGGTCGTCGCCACTGACGCAGACGCCAACGGGCCCAACAGTCAACTCAGCTACACTCTGATTTCCGACTGGGCCAACGACGTTTTTTCTCTGAATCCTAGCACCGGCGTGTTCACGTTGACGGCCAGCCTTGACTACGAACAGGTTCGTACGATCGTCGATCCCTGGAAATCGATCTTTAGAAAGCGTGTAAAACGATTTGGGAACACGGTTCACACGCGATACGTCGCTTTCGTCTTCCAACTTAAAACATCGGATGCGCTTGCTGTTGGGAAATCGACGTTTCATCGGTGTTTGCCAGAGCCGGAACAGACGACACCGATGATGCGTTTCGTTTAAATTCTAAACGCGAGTTACGCATCGTTCCCGATCCACGACATACTCTTTTCCATTCAGAATTCCGCGGATTTTCCTAACACGTCACCGATCGACGCGTCCACGCGAGAGATCCACATACCGTGAAACGCATAGCAGCCCGGGGCAACGATTATAACCATGAACACGCCTCTACGTTTAACCTCGAACGCGCCTATTATATTAGCTTTCGGCTGGAAGGCTACGCTAGAATTTAGGGTTTAGCGTTAACAGTCGGACAGATCGATCAACGGACGTTTTCAACTGTCCGATGGTTACGCTTCGGAGACAAGCCATACTTATTTCGAGACGCGCGCATAAATTTCATTTTGTCCAACGTCGTCACCCACAATTTTCGTTTTCAACCGTTGAAAGCGTACGCTGTGATCTGTAAATCGCCGTCGTTTCTTTCTTCCCTTTGTAACGTTTTCTTCCCAAAAGTCACATCCTTTCGCAGAGCGAAACGAGAGTTCGAAGGACAAGAATTAACGAAACTGCGCGTAATCGCTAGACGTAAACGACAAACGCATACGACACTTTACCTTGCACGTACAGAGCGCGGCTGAATAACGTGTACAGAAAATGCAGTTTGAAAATTTATCGGTTAATTCCGGACTGGGAAGTACTAAATAATCGACAGAAGATAAGTAGAAAACGTGGAATACGATTTTCCGCTCCAGGCTTCATTTTCAAGAGAATAGATATAGATATATAGTACACCCGTATGATAAATAGTCAAAATTCTTTTTCTCGGAAACAAAGCGTCTCGAGATACAATTTTCGATTAATCTTCGCACGTGGAACAACCCGCTGTCGATTATTCAGTCCTGTCTAGTCCGGAATTAACCACGTTCGAGTATGCTTGATAAATTATCAAGCTTGATTCTCTCGAAAACTAAACTTTCGATGAACAAATTTCGTTCCATGTTCTGCTCTTATGTTTCCATAATGAATCACCCGCTTGTACGTGTTATTCGACCGCGCTCTGTATATGAAATGGTCTAATATAGAGTTTCGATGAGAAGCGGACAGAAGAACGCAAACGGTGCATAGAAGAAGAGGGTAGTTTATAGAACCTTTCATCATCGTAATTCGTTTCCAGATATATTGGGCGGGATCGTTGGAGCGTTTGCGAAAGCGCTTTACAACAGAGCCGGCAAGATCGGAGCGCATCGGAAACGAAGAAACAGCACGTTGCTTCCACGAAACTCGTATTAGTCTTTGCAAAATTGTTAGGCGCCTCTCCGTAAGAGAAGCCGATGCAAGCGAAGAGCATGTCTAATGCGAACAAAAAGTTCCCCCCTCTCTTTTAAAACATCGTTGGAAACAACTGTTCTTCGAAACGACCGACTACTTTTTACTTTCCTTTTTCGACGATTAAGTCGTTCGCGTTAAACGACCATTTTCGACTATACACTGTTCGGCAGTCGTTGGCCGTGTCACTTTCATTTTTATATCCGTTGCTGGCCGTTCGTATGTTTTTATTATCGTCGCGAATATATTTCCCACGAGGAGCGAAAGACGCGTTCGTCGACTAGTTAAGAAAACAACAAGTCTGATCGTTCGACAGGTGCAGCACTACATTTTGGTGGTCCAAGCGACAGACGGCGGCATCCCGGCGCTTTCCTCGACGGTGACGGTCTACTGCAACGTCGTCGACTTGAACGACAACGCGCCGATATTCGAGGCGGGCCCGCACGCCGCGGATATCGTCGAGAATACGACGATCGGCACACCGATCCTATCCGTGGCCGCCCAGGACCTGGACTCCGGAGATAACGGCAGGGTAATTTACGCTGTCGCCGGCGGTGACGAGAACGGTGACTTCGGAGTGGCACCGAACGGCACCCTTTTCACTCGGAAGTTACTCGACAGAGAACAAAAGCCACTTTACAATTTGATCCTCAGCGCCACCGATAGCCCTTTGCCACCTGCTCTGCCTTTGTCTTGCACCGTACAGGTTTGTCCGCATCTTCTGTAACGAACTATAATTCCAGTCTCGCGCTATCGATCACGATTCACCATCCAACCCAGCTATCGTATTTCTAACGATAATTCGCTTAGTTTCTACCTTTAGCCTAGAAGAATTGTTTCGACCGCAAACTATAGCTGATATAATTTTGGCGAAAAATACCGTTAGAACGAAAGGAATTTTGTCGGTGAATAATACGGCGAAGAATATTTCGATAGAGACTTAATCGTGAACGTTATTCGATCGATAGGTGACCGTGGTGTTGCTGGACGTAAACGACATGTCGCCGGAGTTCATATCGCCGACGAAGATTTCGATAATAGAGAACGCGCCGAGCAACACGGTAGTGATGGCCATTAAGGCGGTGGACAGGGACGAAGGACGGAACGGATACGTGGAGTACTCCCTCGAGGACACGACGCTTCCCTTCACCGTTGGTCCCGTAGATGGACTATTGCGCGTATCTGGCTCGTTGGATCGCGAATTAAGGTCAAACTACACCTTGGAAGTAACCGCGAAAGACCGCGGTGAACCACCGAGATCGTCCTCGACCGCAGTCACTGTCACGGTCCTCGACGAGAACGACAATTCGCCGGTGTTCGATCCGAGACAGTACTCAGCCACTGTTGCCGAGAACGCCAGTATCGGGGCTAGCGTGCTGCAGGTTAGCATTTTTCGTATTTCCTTTTCCCTCGTAAATATATCTGCGAATGCGGTTTCACCGCGCGAAGAGTCACCATAAAATCGAGATTACACGAGCAGTTACGTCACGCTAATTAAAGTCGCAACGAGTATGTTCTTGGGCGAGAGGCGTTGCAACTGAAGCGTGAAGCAAAGTCCCGAAGAACGCTTAACCAGCGTTGAAAGGCGTCGATACTTTTATTTCGTTCCGATCGATGCGAGCCGGTTAATTTCAATTTTAGGTTTCGGCGATGGATCGCGACGAGGGTGCGAATGGAAGGGTGAGATACGGTATCGCGATGGGAGACGATAACAGAGATTTCACCATTTCCGAGGACGGCGGTGTCATCAGAGTGGCGAAGAATCTCAACTTCGAACGGAAATCCAGGTACTATTTGACGATAAGGGGTGAGGATTGTGCCTCGGAAGTAGGCGAAACACCACGGGGCGATACCGCTCAGGTCACCATCACTGTCATCGATATAAATGACAATGCACCGGTTTTCTTGGATTCGCCCTATTTGGCACACGTTATGGAGAATATGGTACCACCTGGGGGCGGATTCGTGATACAGGTAATTCGACGAAACGGTTCGTAATCGCTGGGCCGCGATCGAAACCGTTTCCGAACGTTTCAACGTGGAAAATGAAAAAATCGTTCGATCTGTCGGTTTCAGGTCAAAGCTTACGACGCGGATACTCCACCTTACAACGACCAAGTGAGATACTTTTTGAAGGAAGGCGACACGGACTTGTTTCGAATAAACGCGAGTACCGGCGACATTTTTCTGCTTCGACCCCTCGACAGAGAACTGGTGGCGGAGTACACTCTGACGTTAGTGGCCATGGATACCGGTAAGTTGGTTGAATAATTCTCACGACTGAGATCTTTCCTTAAACGTAGCGTCAAAGGCTAATTTATAATTGCATAAACAAAGTAAAAGAAAGAGGAGGAGGGGAAAGGACAACGGGAGGGCAAACACGCGTGCAAGGGAATAAAGGATAAAGAAATCGCGGGTAAGAAGGTATTCCCAGTAGATTCTTTGCAGGCGTACCTTAGGGGAACAGCTAAATAGGTATATACCTGGTAGGATGTGCACAAAGAGACGGCATTGAAAGGGTAGTCAGTATTCTTCGGAGAGAATATTTTTCCGGCCACCTTAGTAACCGGTCTTAGGTTCTATGTAAACTGGTTGCGAATTAGCACGAACAAAGGACTTAATTATATTGGGTTTGGCACTTCTAAAAAAGCCGCGGTGAATCGAAGAAGAAGAAATAAATAAAGAAAAAAGAAAGGAAAAAAAAAGGAAAAAGAAGAAAAAACGAAAAGGAGAAGTCGATTTTAACGTTGAAAAGACCTGCTTCTCAAGCGGTTCAACTCCCGTAATAAGAAGTACACAGGCAACTATAAATTCGTCCGGCTGCTTTGACAAATGTGCGAAGCCGTGTACAAATTGTTGCCGTCCCATTCCGTCGACGCAACGAACGAAATGTCATCAAATGTCAAAGACAATATACGTATACGACGATACGCGTGGCGATTCGCCAGACCGATCGTTGCATGAATTTATTTTTCCATCTATAAATTCTCTCAACTCGAACCGTCGCGTCGAGATTGCACAAACTGTCGTGTCGCGCGCCTTCTAAGACGAGAAAATGTCACCCCCTCCCCCTTGTCCCTTGCTGCTCGTTCGACGAATAGACAAAACAATAGACGATATACGGCATGGTTTTAAGTAATGAACGGTAATATACAAATTGGATATAAATTTGTGGGTTGTTCGATGAGATTCTTTAAGCGGTGGGCAGTTCCTCGGCGAAATCTTTTTTATCGTTCGTTCCTCTGACGAAGCCAGTAGTCCCATTCGAGGGTGCCCCTCGCCCGCCCCCTTCGACCAGCCATCGGGGGCCGATGGCC
>NT_177066.1:821861-822816 GCF_000188095.3 Bombus impatiens | reverse complement strand
GCCGAGGTAGACAAGCCTGCAGAGTTATGACGCGCGATTATGATAATCGCTCTCAAATGCCTTCCTCTGCCTCCACGCTGCACTCTCCTTCTCCCCACCCTCTCTTCGTTTTCCCTTCTCTCACTCTCACTCTCTCTCTCTCTCTCTCTCTCTTTCTCGCTCTCGCTCTCTTCTCTCCATCTCCGCCTCCACCTCCACCTTCACCGCCACCACCTCCTCCTACTCTTAATGCTCCCCTTCACCCCACCCGCTTTCGTTTGTTGGATCTTTTGGACCGTCTCTTCGCAGCCAAACGCGCATCTCTCGAGATCCTGCTCGAGCACGCGCATTATACTCCTATTTTATTCGTACGTCATGGCTGTCGCGTGTATCCGCCACCTATAGCGCTTATGCCAACCGTGTCCGCTCGGAAACGGGTGACCCTAGCACGGTTGACCACGATGCCAGGTATCCACCTTACACCGCGTTACGTTTCGTGTCATCCGGATGAAAAAGGGGCACTCGAGGCGAGACCATCGACGAGGAGTTGCAAGGAAGTAACGCGAAAGGGGAACGAATGATACTAATGGCTCGTAACAGGCGAATCGAAGATAGCGACGAGGACGACGGACAAGAAGATCTTTCGGTTGGGATCTCGCGTTTTCTCGCCTCTTCTTATCCCAAACTATACTGCGTATACACGCGCCTAATAACACGGGACGAATGTGAAAAGAAAGAGACAGAGGGTGAACGAGAGAGGGCGGTCAAGGGGGACTGTTGCTTCTTGTCCCCATCAATTAAGCAGACGAACAAGCGGCATACGCTCCTAGTGTAAGTCAGTATATTTCTGTCGGATTGCCCACCAGGCGAACACCGCCTATGGTGGACCACACCATTGTGCTTTGCAATTGTTGTGCCCGTAACCCTCCCCGTGAGAGGTCCACGTGATTGAACGATATACGCTTATAGAGGCGCC
>NT_177066.1:817450-821521 GCF_000188095.3 Bombus impatiens | reverse complement strand
CCGACGCGTACAATGTACCTGCTGCAATCAGAGAAATCGGGTCCCCCGGAGAATAATGGCCTGTTTTAGGCGGCGCAATTAACTCGCCGGTACCCCGGCCGTTCGATACTTTGTGAAATCACAATTTGTCTTACTCAACGTTTGACGATCGAATCGTTCGAACACCTCCCGCTAATATCGGCTATCTCGTGCGAAACCTTTCCGTCCGAAGGAAAAAGAAAAGAAGAATATTCGCGAATAATCGCAAGGATAAATCGGGAAAACGATTGAAAGAGAAAGAAATGGCGGATGAGGAAAGTTTGAAAAAGGGAAACGACACGTTTTCGCGTTTGAGGTCGCGTTGTTTATACTCGTTGGCTCGACCAAATCTATTCGCGTAATCATAGAACGATCAATCTACGATTACCGAACCTGTTTTACAGGTTCTCCGCCTTTGACTGGATCGGGCATCGTTAGAATCGTCGTGCTCGATGTCAACGATCACATTCCGGAATTCACCAGGCAGGAATACAGGGCAACGGTTACCGAAAACCTGGCTTCCGGAACGTGGGTCACCAAACCTCACGCTACGGACAAAGACGAGGGCCTCAACGCCAAAATCAGGTACATTCGCAATGCGTGCGATTTGCAAAAAGAAAACAGAAAAAAAAAGAAAAAATAATCACGATCTTTCTAAACTCGCCGTAAATATCGAATCTTTCCTATCATCAGGTACAGTTTGCTGGGAGAAAATTCGGAACGTTTCACCGTGGAACCCGAAACTGGAGAAGTGTTAACGGTGGTACCGCTCGATCGAGAACAAACCTCGGTCTACCATTTAACTTTGGTCGCTCAAGATTCGAGTCCCACGGAACCTCAGGCCTCCGCCGTCAATCTGACGATCTTCGTGAAGGACGTGAACGACAATGCCCCTAGATTTTCTAGTCCAAGATACACGGCCTACGTGCCGGGTGCAACCAAACCAGGTAAAGGATTTATCATCGGCAAATGAACGTAAAGGAAAAGTAAAAATGAGAAACGCGACAAGTTTGTAACTGGCTAACCCGTCATTCGAGAACTTGAACGCGAGCCTGAACGCGTTAAGTAACACCTGAATAACAGAGGCTCGCGAAGCTAGCGTAGCTGGTACGCAACATCGCTAAATACACCTAATTTCCTTTAAAGGGGATTTCGTGTTCGGCGCGAAAGCGGTGGACGACGACGACGGAGAGAATTCCCGGATCGTGTATCGTCTCCAGGGAATCGATGCGGAGAAGTTCGTGATCGATCCGAACAGCGGAGTGATAAGGACGACACAGGAATTGGCCAATGACGAAACCACCTACCAATTGCAAATCCAGGCGTCCGATTGCGGCGTCAAACCGCAAACGGTCACCGCCGACTTGGTGATACACCTGTGGGAGAGGCAACTGTTTCCCAGCTTTCGATCCACCATTAGCACCAGGTTCACGCTACCGGAAGACGTTCCAGAGGGTCGTGTGATCACGAAATTGAGCGCGACCACGCCGAAAGTTGGAACCGCCAGCAATCTGGTCTATGGAATGGCTGGCGGGAACGTCGGCGACGCGCTCAAGATCGATCCTCACACCGGAGAGGTTTGTATTCGCTGTGCAATTCGATTCGTATCTTTTCCCATTATTCGTATCGCGCTCCGTACACCGTGAAATTCGCGTCATCGTTATCGACATTTCTCGCAATATTTTGTTCGATAAAACAGATTTCCATATGACAGATGGTACAGAGTTATAGATCGAGATATTTTCCGATCTTTGTAGCTCTGCGCGAAATGGAAACGAATTATCGTTCTCGACGATTACGCTCGATGAAAGGTAAAACGATGGGTCGTTTCGTTTAGGTGTTAGTCGCGTCTGGATTCGATTACGAAACCGCGCCGTTCTACGAAGCCTGGGTAGAGGTTCGTGATTCGGACACTCCGGCTCTCAGGAGCGTTGTGCAACTGCTCGTGAATGTTACGGACGCCAATGATAATGCACCGATAATGGAGGCGGCCATTTACAACGCTACGGTTCCCGAGGACGAGTATCCGCCTCTCTTCGTCAACAAAGTCTCGGCGAACGATCGTGATTCCGGCGAGAACGGGCAAGTGTCCTATTATCTGGTCAACGATTTCACCGAGACTTTCGTCATCGATTCCGATACAGGAGAGATTAGCACGAACGCGAAACTGGACCGCGAGGAGGTGAGTATTTGAAAATATCGAGCAGACTTAAAGCCAATTTGTCAAAAAAAAGGGAAAAGGAAAGAGCATCGTTTCGTTTTAGATCGCTTCTTACGAGTTGATCGTAGAAGCACGGGATCAAGGACAGCCGTCGCTTACAGGCACCGCGACTGTGTTGCTCACAGTGTTGGACAAAAACGACAATCCCCCGCAATTCACTCGACTATTCAGCGTGAACGTTACGGAGAACGCGGAGATCGGCACGTTCGTCATAAGAATCACGAGCAGCGACCTGGACATCGGTCAAAACGCAAACGTCACCTACAGGTTCACGGAGAATCCCGGCGAGAAGTTCGCCATGGACGCTCTTAGCGGTAACGTTACCGTGGATGGGCACTTAGACAGAGAAGAACAGGACGAATATCTGTTAAAGGTTCGCGCCGATCAACGAACGTAGGAAACGAACCTTCGTCCATCGCACAATTTCCATTAATCGATCGTTCGTATTGTTACAGTTGGTGGCAGCGGACGGTGCTTGGCAAGCAGCAACCGCCCTTACCATTACCATCCAAGATCAAAACGACAACCCTCCGGAATTCGACGAAGAATCTTATCACTTTCATTTCCCCGAGCTTCAACCGCCTGTTGCGCACGTTGGCCAAGTCACCGCGATCGATCGCGATAAACAAGGTCCGAACTCCGTGATATCCTACAGCCTGTTGCAACCGTCCGACCTTTTCACCGTTGATCCAGCCACCGGTGACGTTTTCAGCAAGAAGACTCTCAAGTACAAACACACTCATCGGCCGTCTTCGCCGGAAAACCTATACTCGTTGACGGTCGTAGCTACCGACAACGGGAAACCTCCGCTGTCGTCGAAGACGGTGGTTTACGTGAACGTAGTGGACGCGAACAACAACGCGCCGAGATTCGACCAGAGATCTTATCTCTATCCTGTGCCGGAGAATTACGGAGTCGGCAAGAGGGTGGTGCAATTGACGGCGAAAGACGATGCCGACTTCGGCGTGAACGCAGAAATCAGTTACTTCATGACGAACGTTAACGGGACGGAATACTTTTCAATCGACGAGAAATCCGGATGGGTGTACGTTCGAAATACGTTGTCCAACGTGCCAGTGAGAACCACCTTCCTGTTGAAGGTTCAAGCGATCGACAAAGGCGTGCCACCGCAGAAGGACGAGGTCTCGTTGACCTTGGTTATATCCGGGGAGAACAAACACGCTCCCACGTTCGCCGCTGTTAGCCATCAGGTGAGAGTTCCAGAAAACGAACCTGTCAATACCACCATCCTAACGGTCAGTGCCACCGACGGCGATGACGGGCCGAACGGAATGATCAGATACAAAATATCGGCTGGAAACGAAAAGAACGAGTTCTTCGTGCACTCGATCACCGGCGCGGTAACCATACTCGAGCCTCTGGATTACGATCTGGTGCAAGAGTATAAATTGAACATCACCGCTACGGACCTGGGATTCGAACCGAAGCAAGCCGTTGCCATATTGACAGTGAACGTCTCCGATATCAACGACAATCCACCGACGTTTAATCAGAGCATTTACGAAGCCTACTTGCCTGAAAATTCTCCGCCGGATAGTTTCGTTTATAAGGTATATTCTTAAATTTATCCCATTTTCTTTTCGCTTGAAATTATAATTCCTTGCTTTAGATCCCATTTACGATACTCTTTAATCGCAGGTGATCGCCCGAGACATCGACTCGCCCAAGTACGCCGTGATCCAGTACAAAATTCTCGGAGGAACTGGCAAGGATCACTTTCGTATTCGCGAGGATACCGGCGAGATCGCTTCTTTGATCAGTTTCGACTACGAGGAGGCCAACGAGTACACGTTGGACATAGTCGCCGCCAA
>NT_177066.1:817013-817273 GCF_000188095.3 Bombus impatiens | reverse complement strand
TACACGTTGGACATAGTCGCCGCCAATCCGGACTCCAATCCGCAAATGGTCGGCTTCACCACGGTCCTCGTACACATCACAGGCGTGAACGAATACTATCCCAAGTTCATTCAACCGGTGTTCCATATGGACGTGTCGGAAAGCGCAGAAGTTGGCACGTCCGTGGGCCTGGTTCAGGCAACCGATCAGGACGCGGGCGAAGATGGAAGAGTCTACTACCTGTTCGTCGGCTCGTCCAACGACCGCGGCTTCTCGATCGG
>NT_177066.1:794123-817007 GCF_000188095.3 Bombus impatiens | reverse complement strand
GGCTCCGAGACCGGGATAATTCGCGTCTCGCGAAGATTAGACCGTGAAACGCAGAACAGAGTGGTGTTAACCGTGATGACGAAGAACGGTGGTGGGATTCGTGGCAACGACACGGACGAGGCTCAGGTTATAGTCTCGATTCAAGATGGAAACGATCCTCCGGAGTTCCTGCAGAATACCTACGACGCTACCGTGTCAGAAGGTGCGGCGCATGGGACGCGAGTTTTGACCGTTAGAGCGGTCGACAAGGATATAAAGCCGCAGAACAATCAGTTCTCCTACTCGATCATCAGCGGAAATCTGGGTCAAGCGTTCAAGGTGGACCCGCAGACCGGAGATATAGAAACTGCCAAACAACTGGACCGAGAAACGATCCCGATTTACGACCTGACGATCGGTGCCATCGATACCGGGACTCCGCCGCAAACCGGCACGGCGGCTATTCACATCGAACTTTTGGACATCAACGATAACGGGCCTACCTTCGATCCACCGGAGGTGGTGGGCTACGTGAACGAGAACGAACCAGCTGGAACGATCGTGATGACACTGAGCGCCACTGATCCTGACCTACCACCGAATGGAGCGCCTTTTACGTACAAGTTGGTTGGTGGAAGACAGAGCGATATGGTTACCTTGGACAAGCATACCGGGGTATTGAAAACTACGAGAAGTTTGGACAGAGAAGCTATGCCTCAATTGGATCTCGTGGTTAGTAGAGATCTTCTAACGAACAAATATATGTCGCTTTGAATTAATTCGATAAGACGTAATGATCGATCTTCGATTGATTTTCGCAGGTCGAAGTGGAAGATTCTGGAGTACCGAGAATGAGAAGCGAGCACACGATAACCGTGATCGTCACGGATCAAAACGATAGTCCATCGTCGCCGAGATCGGTTCACGTGATAGTACACTCTTTCAACGAGCAGATACCGTTGGGAAAGATCGCCGACGTACATCCTAACGACCCCGATGTTACCGGCAGCTATTCCTGTAAGATACTTCAAGGATCGAATCCGAAAATTCTTAGTATACCTAGCGCTTGCGATCTTCACACGAAGAAAATAACACCAGGTTTGTGTAGGAAGAGTATCTATTTAAGGAAATTATTCGAATCGACGGATGAAAAATCTCGATCGAAATACATCTGCGACTTTCGTGTTTCGAAACAGGAGTCGGCTACTCTTTAAGCGTGTCTGGCAACGACGGTCGCCATCCTAACGTGGTATCCAAGGTCACAGTGGAATTCCTCGTTTTCACCAACAGCACGATCGAAAATAGCGTGACCCTGCAAGTAACGAAACTAAGCTCGAGAGATTTTTTAGGTCAGTATTATCGTGCTCTGCTGGACGTTCTGCAAGAGGAAGTCGATGTTGGAGACACCCTCAAGATCTTCAGTCTTGGAGAGACTGGATCTGACTTGAACATCCACGTAGCCGTAGAGTCGCCTGAAGGTATTTCACATTGCGTAACCGTATTTGACAGAGCGAGAACTATGAAAAGATTGCAAGATTCGAAAATTGACAAGTTTAAATGCGAATGATTGAATTTCATTGCACAGGATACCGCAGCAAATACGAAGTCACCGAATTGCTAAACCGTAATCGGGACAAAATCCGATCGCTTCTCCAGGGAATGACCTTCACAGTTGGCTACTCGCCGTGCAAGCACATACCTTGCGAGAACGGGGGCTCTTGCAGCGATAAGTTGGTCATCTACGATGACGCCAGAATCACCGATAGCCAAGCGCTGATTCTCACGTCGCCGAGGATGATGCACGAGATGACCTGCAAGTGCCGCGACGGTTTCACCGGCGATAAATGCGAAAGAAGACAAGATCCTTGCTCTCCGAATCCTTGCTTATTGGTAAATATTCGTACCGATACTACGAAAATTCCCCGATTTAGTTTCATATCTTTTCCCTAACGTTTTGATCGTTTCGTTATTTCACCACGTTCAGGGTGGACAGTGTCGACGACTGGGATACGATTTCCAGTGTACCTGTCCGATCGATCGCGATGGGAAGCTATGTGAACTGGAAAGAGGCGATGCATGTGCGAGTAATCCATGCAGGAACGGTGGATCGTGTAGGAAGAGTCCCGATAGCTTCAGTTTCTTCTGTCTATGTCGAGCTGGTTACAGAGGAAACCACTGCGAGGCGGTTACGGACTCTTGCAGGCCGAATCCTTGTCTCTATGGAGGTTTATGCGTAGGAGAAAAACCTGGGTAAGCATTTTTATCGACCATGTAACACGCGACACTCGACTACATATCCTATCGTTCAAAGTTTATCGACGATCAACGTTCCAATTCAGGTACACGTGTAGTTGTCCAGAGGGTCGTTACGGAAGACACTGCGAACGATCCACGTTTGGCTTCGAGGAATTGTCTTATATGACTTTCCCAGCCTTGGATTCCAACACCAACGACATAACTATCGTGTTTGCCACTACGAAACCAGATGCCTTACTGCTGTACAATTACGCGCCACAAGCCGGAGGACGTTCAGACTTCGTGGTATTGGAACTGGTGGACGGAAGAGTGGTGTTTTCATACGGAGGTGCAAGAAGCGCCATCACCTCGGTCACCATAAAAACGGAGAACTCCGTGTCGGACGGAGAATGGAGGAAGGTAACGGCAACTAGAAACGGCAGGGTCGTGTCCTTGAGCGTGTCCATGTGCAGAGAACACGGAGATATCTGCGACGATTGTAGACCCGGTGATGGCACTTGCTACGCGGACGACGTAGGACCAACCGGGTTAGCATCGCCTTTCGTTCTTAGTTATTCGTTTTCGTGAACGTGAAAATCGTCCGACTAAACATCGACAATCGCTTTCTACAGGACTCTGAATTTTAACAACAATCCACTTCTGGTGGGAGGACTGGAAAACGCAGATCCGGTGCTCGAGAGGCCAGGCCAAGTGCATTCCGACGATTTCGTCGGCTGCGTCCACTCGGTTTCCATAAATGGAAGGGCATTGAATCTGTCGAATCCGCTGGCATCGCGCGGCGTTAAGTCCACCTGCATCAGATCGAACAACAATTCTTGCTCGAGAGGTGGAAAGGACTCGGGCAGCGTTTGCGGCGCGAATTCCAAGTGTTACGACAAGTGGCATCAAGTGACCTGCCAGTGCGGATCTGTAACCGCGCCCAATTGCGAAGCAGCTCTCGAATCGATCACGTTGAGCGAGGGTGGATACGTCGAATTTAAAGTACGCGCAAACTGTTAAAAGCGAGCTTTGAATTTTAATTCCCAGTCGAGTAAGACGACCAATCGCGAATAACCGTCTTTTCGTCGTTTGCAGATCTCGGAGAAACACAGAAGAATGCAGTTATTGGAATATCTTTACAGAGGCTCGACCTTGTGGCATAAGAATCGAGCGAAACGCACCGTCAGCGAAGACACCAGCTTCATAACCAATCCATCGCCCTTTAAAACGATCGGTTTGATGTTCAGAACGGTGAAGCCCGATGGTGTTCTCGTGTATGCCGCGACCAACAAACACTTTACATCGGTAGAGGTGAGCAACTCTTTCCTCAACGATATTAGAAAAAATTCCCAGATTAGAAAAAGAAAAGACAATCCCCTTCCTTCTTTGTTTCTTTTCAATTCACGGCACAAATCTCGTGTTACAGCTTCGCAACGGGCAACTATTTTACGCGTCTCTTCTCGGATCGCCAGTGAACATGACCGCGAACATCGAAGGAGGCTTGGCGGATGGCCGTTGGCACAACCTGACCCTGCACTCTTACTTTCGAGGCTTAAGGCTGTTCGTCGACGGCGTTCAAACCGGCGAGGAATTAGACCCTGTCGGTGTCCACGACTTCCTGGACCCGTATCTATCCGTCCTATCGATCGGTGGAGTTAGCCAAGACCTGTATTACGCTCACAGCGCTGGCGCTAGGAGTTTCGAGGGTTGTTTGGCCAACTTCACCATCAACAACGAGATTCAGCCGTTCAACGGGTCCGGCTCGATCTTCAAGGAAGTGCTATATCACGCGAAGGTGAGCACCGGATGCAGAGGACCGATCGGAATCAGCGCAGCGGCCACTGCCGATCCTCTCAGCATAGGAATCACCCTGGTCATAGTGTTCTTCGTTATTCTGCTGATCGCTATACTGGTCAGTTTCATCGTATTCCGTTTAAGACGACAGAACAAGGAAAAGTCAGCTCCATCGGTGGTGAACAAAAATACCAACGCCATAATGACTGGAAATCCGTTGGTCGGCTCGGGTAACGATAATCTGATGTCTCGCCACGAAAATACCTATATATCCGACACGTCCGACCTACGGGGCGTGGGTCACATGGGCCCGGAATTGATCTCGAAAAAGTACAAGGAACGAGAAATTAACGCGACCACCGAACATCGGCCTCAGAGGCCGGACATCATCGAGAGAGAAGTAACGAAATCGCCACCCATTCGAGACGAACATCCTCCCCTGCCCCCGCCCGCTCAAACTTCCCTACATTCTCACGAACACAATCCAGAACCTGACATGCCCGAGCACTACGACTTGGAAAACGCGAGCTCCATAGCACCGAGCGACATCGATATCGTCTATCATTATAAAGGTTATCGGGATGGTATGCGGAAGTACAAAGCCACTCCTCCGCCTATTAACAACTACGCCAACCATCATAAGCACGCGGGTCAGCAACACAGACACACCGGACCGTTCCCACCGCGCGCCTTGCCACCTCCGAACGTGAGCCAGCCGCCAGGACCGACCCAGAAACTGTTACAGAGCACGCCGTTAGCCAGGCTGTCGCCTAGCAGCGAGCTATCCGCTCAGCAACCGAGAATACTAACGTTGCACGACATCAGTGGCAAACCTCTGCAAAGCGCTCTGCTGGCCACCACGTCTTCCTCCGGCGGAGTAGGCAAAGACGCTTTAAACTCCAACAGCGAAAGAAGTTTAAACTCGCCGATCATGAGTCAACTGTCCGGATCAACGGCCAGTCGAAAGGCGCCTCAATCGAACAACGAAAATTCCGTGAACAACGTATCTTCCGGACCGATGGGATTAACAGCGGAAGAGATCGAAAGACTGAACTCGAGGCCAAGAACCTCGAGCCTCGTGTCCACTTTAGACGCCGTAAGTTCCTCCAGCGAAGCCAGAGGACCGCCCACCCACGGTCCTCTGCATCTCCACCGACGACACACGCCACCGGTCGAGAGACTCGAACGAAGAAACTCGTCGACAACGGACGAAAGCGGCAACGACAGTTTCACCTGCTCGGAATACGACAACACCTCGTTGGTCGGTGACAAACGGTCGGACAATCCGTTCGCGAAACAAGACGACGAAGAAGTTAATCAACGAAGCAACGAGTCCTCCCAAACGACGAAACCACCCCTGCCACCAAATGTCAATTACGACGGTTTCGACAGCTCGTTCCGTGGATCTCTCAGTACTTTGGTAGCCTCCGACGACGACCTATCGACGCACATGGGAGGATTGTACAGACCGAACAATAGCGGATCGCCATCCACGACAACCACCGCGCTAAGTTGGGACTATCTGTTGAATTGGGGACTGAACTTTGATAGTTTGGTCGGAGTGTTCATCGATATCGCCGAACTACCGGACAGTGCCAATCGTGTTCCAAGTACGCTTAGATTACCAGCTAGTATACCTAAGCCATCCGAGGAATACGTCTGAAGAGTGTTTCAACGTCCATTATAATAGAATTGTTAGATAGCATAGTTCTTAGAAGGAGCTTAGAAGGAGCACAACGATGCCACTTTTTTTCTTTAGATCGAAGAAGATCGGCTAGATGAAAGGTACGCGTAAATAACCAAAATACCATCGCGAATGGAATACGCTTTAATCGTCGATTGGATGAGCGACAAAAATCCTAAGGAGTAACGCGAGCGATAGAAGAACGAAAGTGGACGTTTTCTAGAATCGTAGGAACGAGCAGCGTCGTTACATTTTTCCTGGATTTTCCTGCCTCGTTCGATAGCTCAAGATTGCTGCTCTACGAAGAATGTAACCGTTATCTTGCCATAATAACAGAACTCGAGTTACGCCATGATTCGAGCATCGTCTCGAACTCGTCTGGACTTTATATCGTGTCGAGACGATATTGTGAATTTGTAAATAATCCGCGATTTTTTCAAGTGTACCGAGACTACCTTTATCGTTAGAAATACGAGCCACGATACGGCCGTGCTTTCGTCGAGTCTTAACGAATTTGTATCGCGTATCGACCTGACAATCGCCTTGTAACACTTAACTTTCGCTGTTAGCAACGAATTTCGTTACGACACTTCGACAATCGATGAGAAATGGAATTATTGTGCGACTGTATCGCCAACAATTATATAAATAACTATTATAAGTACACTAGGTTTCCTTGTATATAAATATTTTGAGACATTCTGTGCCAGATAATCTCGATACAGTCGCACAATACCAAACGATGATCAATTAAGTCGAGAGTGATGCGATTTTAAAAATAGAGAGAAAGGCATCGATCTTTTCTCTACGCTTTTTGCGTTCCTGATGGTAGGCGTCGATCGCGACGACTGCACAGCTACTCGTTCAACGTTCCGTTAAGATCGCTAAAGTAATCGATCAACTTGAAAAATTCGTTAAACGTCTCACTATACGCGGCTGTATTTTACAGCATTTCATCGAGAACGTTGAACAGAGTGTAATTGCCAGACTGATTTTTCCCACGAACTTTCGAAGCGTTATGATAGATTATACTACAATACCATCGATCGTCAAAATTTTGTAAATTACGCGAATTGCCCGTTGTAAATATCGTATGCCTGATCTGTACAAAATGTGTGAATGAGCCGCGTGTGTACTACTTTATCATCGATCGTATTTGTAATAAACAAGACATTTGTAAAAAAAAAAAAGAAAAGAGAGAGAAAAATTGATCATATTCTATTCCTTCCTACCTGAAGCTTTTTTTCTTAGAATATCCGACCGATTTTATACCGCACGACGATATCACAAACGCGAAGACATTCGACTGACGTTTCTCGTCCTGAACGTATTTCGAGTCCTCTATCGTTTCGATATTCGTCTCGAAAACAGGCCGATTAAACGACTTGATTCGCGAATCTACCAACGCAAACCAAAGATAATACACGTAGAACGGGATTGTATCGATACGTCTTTTAATCGTTTGCTAAAATATTACTCGATACCAGTTAGAATGTTCAGATAATGATATCTTCATTCCCGTCGTACGATGAAGAGCTTCTGAACAGCGCCTACGCGAACATAAGTCTAATCGCTGACAAAGTCTGGACCTTCGACAAGGAGGATCCCTTTCAAAAATTGAATCAATCTCTGTCGATTCAGGTAAAATACTCGTAAATTCCCTGAATCGTTCTGTTTGTCTTTCGATCGTTCCATACGCTAACCACCTACTAATAGAAAAATGCAAAGGTATTAACGATACGTCTTACGACAGAATTACAAATTGACCGCAAAGTACAAAGAGAATGGTACCGTCCATCGAACGAAAAGCGTACGCGATGTTATTCCTAACTCGCGTTTGGCCAGCTATGGCAATTACGAGTACAACGAAGACCGCGAGAACGCGTACAAGTCAGACGACAATTCAGGTCCTGTTTCGCTACCAAATTTCTGCTGGACGGAAGTTACCGAGCCGTGGATGCTACCGGAGGTGGAGAAGCACTTCGCCTGGTTAACGTCGAGCGGGCCGCGTACGAATCGTGAATTGTTAGCTTTTACACTTAAACGTTAGCAAATGATTCGCTGTGATCCAATACTCGATCGTTCTGTGTTAACGTTCGCGCGGAAGATCGATGCTGCAAAGCTCGGCAACGAGGATATCGGAGCCCGACGACGAAGTATCGAAGATGGTATGCGGCTACAAGTCGCATTGGGAAGATTGTTCGCACGGTCGACACGCGCAGAGGTTCAGCCAGACGGAGAAGAAGAACAGAACGAACCACGAGTCGAGCAAAGAAGCGAACCTGATCGGTAACACGGTCGCGATCAACCAACAACGTACGACATCCTTCTTTTTTCAAATTCGCCAGAATAACTGGCTATATTCCCTGCTAGAAATTCTATTCGATTGTCGCTAATTTAAAAAAAACGATGTCTGTCAAGAATCAGATGCTACGGAAAAATTGGACAGTTATTACGAGTATCAACGTTACACCATCGAAAATTCAATGGAGATGCAGCTGCACATTCGCGTAACTAGCGACGCGGTTCGAAGCTTATGGAAAGCGGGCGGCAGCAACGTTCATCAACAATTCCTTCAACAGAGAATGCGCTTGCAGTGTTACAAGCTACAACAATCTCGAGAGCAGAATTGTCAGGGCAAGCAACAATTCTATTACGCGGTTCAATATCGACCACTGATACTTAGGACAGAGTGCCAAACGGTAAGGACGGAAACTTATGGAACGAGGAAACATCCGCCGCCGGTTCTCAGCCCGGAAGTGCCGGAATTTTTCCCCAAAGTTCCGGTAACGCGATTCAACAGCAACAAGGAACAGAACGTTAATCGTATACAATATTTTCCATCCCTTAACGAGCGAAGTTACCAAAACGAATTGTTTCCTTACAACAGGACCTATGAAAATACCGCAACTATATACCAGGTTTAAAATCCTAACTTGCTCCTCTAATGAATGTCTCTAATTACTTACGAAAGGATAATCGCCTCTGGTTTCGACGATCTAGAAACGAATTGTATTGTCGGGAGCATGATACTGAACGACACGCTTCCACGAGTATTATCATCGCTCGGCCTTAGTTTCCCGGATATTCGCAAATATATTCCCAGAACATAAACGCAGGGTTAGATAGTAATAAAATAGAAATAAAGTAGAATAGTTTGGGTGAACAAGCGATTAGTTAACTAAGGAACTACAGTGAGACACGTATGATAAATATAGAAGGTCGAACGAAAGAGAGAATTCCATTTTTAGATTCGCGAGATTGAAATTTGATAAATGATAATAATGATATTCTCGAAATATATTCGATACTATACAGGGTGTTGATATTATAAAAAAGTTACGTTTTCGGCTTTGTTTTTCAATTACTGGCAATTGAAAATACCCCTGCACGCGAGCAAACCTTCTTGCACGAACGAAAGAAGGTTAGCCTATGCAGCGTGGTGGACAGTGATCCCTGATCGATCAAAGACAGGATAACTCGCGAGTCTCTTCCGTATTTACACTCTTATTCCAATTATCGTTACACGTGGCAGGAAATTTAAAATGAAAGCAAGAAACTTCGGAAGTATTCCTGCGTGTAACTCGGAAACTAAGAACCAGACTGTAACATATATAAAGAAATTTAAAGACAAGTTGTTCACAATCGTGTCCGCAGAAAACGTGTTTCAAGATCGTCGAAATCAGTGCAGAGTATACCCTATCCTTTTGCAAATAATATAAATAATTACCTTCTGCTCTATCGCTGGTAGCAACTTCATACTCTATAAAGCAACCCTAAACTTTTGGCGTGCCAACGCTCGCCCTAGAAGAGAATAGAGAAACGCTTGTGAATTTCAGAGTACGGGTATACCTGTGCTATCAGCTACCGACACGAGCACGTTTATCAGACCTCCTCAACAATGGTATCAGAGGATTCCACCGCAACCGACGCAAATACAAATATCTGGCTCTTCGTCGACCCCAATGTGCACCTCCGTGCAACCATTGCGAACTGCTACCATTACTCATCATCCCGTACAGGTGGAAAATGAAGAGTCGTTGCGAACGGATATGTGAATCCAAAGTAAAGCTAAACATTGATCGAAGGTAATAATATTGCAGGTGCAAGAGAAGTTTTTACAATCGAATCCTATACCGATACCGGTGTATCAGCATCCGATAGAACTTTATCACGAAACGGGACAAAAGAGGAAAAACCAAGGCGTTGATTTTAAGAATTTGATACTATTGACGAGGAACGCGATGAAGACGCACCGCGGACAATCGAAAAGCTCGCAACACAAAGCGTCTTATCTGATGGAAGGGAAAAATCGAGGTTGCAAATCGGAATCGGAAGTCCTTCAATGGCTGGATAAAAGTTGCTCGTCGAAAACGAAGGAACTCGCTGGCGGCAACACTCTGGTAACGGAATTGAGGAATTTTGACGGCAGAAGCGACAAAAAGACTTCGATTGGCAAAAGGGAGAAGGACAACGCGAGAATCGGCGAACGAATAAAACCAGAGGTACAAGGATCGAAGGCAAAGTCGATCAGCGAAAGGGATAAAAATGATACACGAAACAGAAGAAGGCTTTACAGAGACGTGTTAACCAATGCTTCCGCTAACCAAGCTACCTTGGAGAACGTGTTCGAGAAAAGGTATAAGCAGTCGCTATTTAATCTACAACGGTTCATAAAATAAATTCCATTGAGCCGTAAAGTTAGGCAATATATTACACGTCTGTTTCGATATGTGATAATTATTATCGCGGATTTTTACGCATTTCTGTATCTTTTAGAGCGCGTCTAAAGAAATGGAATTTGAATAAATGTTTGTTTCATCTACCAAATATCCTAATAAATACTCTATCGTGTCTTTAAATTTCGCAAAAATGCATAAAAATCCGCAGCCTGGTGATAATAATTGTAATAATACAAACGTGTCCAACGCTAGATACGACGAATTAGAGCAGCAAGCAATGGAGCAATATAGAACGTCCGAGGAATCATTGGCGCTTAAATATCAAGTATAATATTTTATTCTTACGTTTACTTACCCCGAGTCACCGATCGCCTCGTCATTTACCACGCTTCAAATTTATCAACACATTTGCCAAATTACGAAAATTATTCGCACGCGTAGCTGAGACGCGTCTTTCCTCTACGACCATATTAACGACACTAAAATCGAAATGGTATTTCACCTGCGTGAGCGAGAGCGCCACGAAAATTTCGAAAGACGAACGATTTCGTTGTAGGAGCTCGAGAGACAGGCGATGGAACAATACAAGTGTTGTGGAGGAAGCGTACAGGAGGAAGCAGGAGTTTCGCGTGCGCTGATGGACGATAAAGACACCTGCGAGAGTTTTAAACGAAATTTTAGAGAAGAAAATTGCTACGATGGAGAGAAATGTTCCGGTTTTGGACGATGTAGTCCGATGAATACGGAAGAGAAGAAAGAAGGTTCTTTTACTGATTTTTCTTGTTAATTTGATATTGACAAAACGATATATCAAAAGGAACGTAGAATAGTAAATCAATCATTTATTTAATAATCGTAGATGATTTTCGGGAAAACATGGATTATTTTGTACAAACAGAAAACAATAATGAATGCAGTATCCCTGGTCGATCTTTGTCCGATAAAAATAGTCGATCGAACATTCTATCAAAAAGTTTATCTACGTTGTCTGAAGAAATATCTCGTAAATCGAAAAACACAGCTAAGGGTGCATCAGGTGATGAAATGAACAGAAATGGTAAATAGTCCGATTCGATAATCTCCTAACGTTAGAATTGAGATTTTAAATATAGTTTCCTTTTCCGTGATAAATATAACGAAACAATTATCCCAGTTTCAGTCCGGGCATCGTCAAAAAGGCGTCTGATACTGGTGTCACCCTTCGAGAAAGAATCAGAAGCCAAATTAACAAGATCAACCGATCTGGAAGAATTTTACTGTATAACGCAAGCGAATAAAAATATTTTCGGCTATTACAATAACTCAAAAGTGGGGAAAATTGGCGGTGGAGATGAGAATATAACTATCGTTCAATCACCCAGGACAGAAGGTATAGGTCCATTTGGAGATATGAAAATGGAAGAGATATATGTATAGTAGTAGCCTTTTAATATTTTTTCTACTAGTCTGGCTCTCAGGCTTTTGGACCACGTAAAGATGGGAACTTTAGGAAGATCAACGTGGAAGGAATGAACCTCAGCGGGTTAAATTCATTGAAAAACGCAACCATATTACATGAATGAATGTATTTAAATATTATAATAAATGCTTCTAAAATACTGTATCATATATATACATGTATGTATATTTCAATAAAAAATGACTTGATATTTTTCAGTTACTAAACATGCAAGCACAACCCGTTTCACGCAGACACATACACGTGATTTATTCTGTTCGTTAATTCATCTCTCACGACACAGAAGAACAAGAAGAGAGCAAGTAACAGCAATTATTCTAAATTATCGTTATTACTATAGTGGACTACATATTTAACCACTGAATAGTCTAAATAGTCTATATAAAATGTATCATCGTACGGTTGAGAAACCAGTTAATGGCGAATCTTATCGAATATGAACATAGTAAAAATGAAATGAGATAGCCTCTTCAGTCTTTAATTAAATATCCTTTATATAACTGACGAAGATCTTTCATGGTCAGATAATGAAAGTCAATGATTATCTTAGAAAGATACACGTAATATAAAATCGTAAAAATTTCTCTAAATGAAAATACAAATACTGAAGCGTTAAATCCTTGTAAAGTGTTTTTCTCAATGTTTCGGATTATTTTCTCTTTTTTCATATATCAGTAGATATATGTCGAAATTCCCACATGTAGTATTTAGATGTAAAAAAAGGCCTCTTCATTATAGAGATAGAGAATTTACATAAATTGTATAGAAACTCTGCTGTATTGAATATGCAAACATTACCCATGGTTAAGCTCAAATTCGCAACCAATACATATTTCATAGCAAAGTAAATTCGCAAATGCATCGCAATTTGAGATCATAAGTGACATTAGAAAATATCTAGAAATGTAGCTTAAAAAATGAATATTATCTAAAGAAATGTTGATCAATACCGTCATGGCATTACCGTTTTAGGAACTAAAATTGTACAAACGCGATTTAACGTAAACTTATATTAATAATTAGTAATAATATGTAGCAATTTAAATGTAAACGTATTTAGTATCTCTCACGTATCACGATATATCTACCAATTATCAAGAAATTCAAAACCAGTTTTTGGTATAGTCCTTTCTTCTTCTTCCTGATTCAATTGAGAAGATTGAAAACTACTGTAAGAACTAGGAGTCTCTAATAGCGCTGTTGACTCATTAATGTCACTTGATTTTGTACGTGACATAACCACTAATGTATTTGTTTGACTTTTATCAGTATCCGAATCCCTTTCCCTAACTAAACTTTCCATATCATCTGCCAAATTATTTTGTAATTTTAATAAAGACGTTTTGTTCATCAGTTTAGCAAATATACTTTCAGAATGATCGTTATCAACATTGCCTTTTAACAAACTGCTACACTGCTCATTCTCAAAGATATTACTTGAAAAACAATCAGATTGGAAGCGGTTAACCGTATGAGACGAAGTATAAGCATCGTTAAGAGAGTTTGAATTGTTTCTATGTGATTTCGCTGGGCTTGAGAAATGTGGTAACTCTCCAAATTGAGTTCTTATTAATTTAGATTTTGCATCCTCTGTTGAATCTATTATACTAAGATTCATCTGTGACTGAGTCATGAATGAAAATGGAGCTGAATGCTCATCACGCCATCGCAATGTCTATAATATCATAGTAAAGAAAATTTGCTTTAACTAAGAAGTCTTAACTTAATATTTTGAACTTGATCGCATATATATATTAAATCATAAATAGTAAAATATTTTACATTCAAAGTATTATATATTTATGATAGTCCAATATTAATCGATATTTGTATATTAAAGCAAAAATATATAGTTTATGACATAATATTACTATAAACTTATAAATAGTACTTACAGAACCAGTTTCATCGATAACATATTTCATTCCTGTCTGTATGCGTAGTTTCGGATACCACTCAGGTAATTCTCTAGTGACCTCATGCTTTTTCAAAGTATATTTTAATGCAACCTCTGGTTGAATGATAGTTTCATTAATTGCTTGATTCCGTTCTGCTATGCTTAATGTGTTCCATAGGCCTTCGTAAGCTTCCTTAGTTGCAGTTATATCTTCTCCTATCCTTTGTGCCAAAGGATTTATACTGTAGAAATATTGTTCAGCTCTTGAGCTTAATGTAGCACTCATAACGAAATTTTCAAACTAACGCGAAGAAAATATCTGCAATAAGAAGGAATAAGCTTCTGTCAAATACAAAATCAGATGATGGTAATATTATGTGATAAAAGAGTGAATCCAAAAATTGGCAATAGAGAAACCAGAATACAGGTTACGATACCATTCGAAAATTATTAATTACTGATAAATAGAAGATGACAAGGCATTCGAAACACAAAAAATTCAATTACAACGAGCATAAACTTTGTGAAATGAAACTATTAAATTATCTATAAACAGAACTATGTTTCACGCGCAGCTTACACATTGAATGACAGAACGTCACAATTATGCAGCGCATATGTGAATCCACACTAACACATGTTTTTACATTAAAATCTCTAAACTTCCCTCTTTTTTAAGATACATATCACTGATTATAAATTATTTGAGACATTGAAGACAAAAATACGTTAAAAATATGTTAAGATAAACATTTAAATTATTGAAACATGAAATTATGATTTGAAAATATAATTCACATACGCGATTATTCGTAATTATATTAAACGTTACAACATAACATTAAAATAGATAAAATTTAAAAAGTAAATAATTTATACAAATTATAACGCATATCATAAAAAACAATAAGTACTAATAGATAGATAAAATATGAAATTATCGATTGCAAAGTAAAGGAAAATATAATTACAATTTGAGACAACAATCAAGACACTCCTTGGCGACGTTTCTTAAAACTGCGATAAAAAATTTCAACCGGAAATGAAATCAAATCATAGTTTTATGATACAAATTATATTTACTTCCTCACTCTTTTTAATTTATTAATTCATATAACGTATTAATTCATATAACAATATAATTACTATTTATTGCATTCGGATGTGTAATAATATAATTAAAAAGTTTTTACAGTAATTGTTTTTAAATAATATTAATTAAGTGGAAACATGATATTTGATTAATAACAATAAATCTATATTAATTAAATATATTGTTTAGATAAATTTTGTAATATTTAAACTTGTCAAAAATAACCATTTCAATAAATATAGTAGTACATTTAGTATTAGAGTTAGTAATACATTCAGTATATTCGAATTTCTTTACTTTATACAAAACGTGAATAAATGTTTATAAATATGTATTAACTGGAAATAAAATGGGAAGGAATGTATATTAAATCATTCGTATATACTAGCATGTCTCCTAAAAAATTTATTTATGTTCTGTTTATTTAAAATTATAATAGGACAGTTCCATATCCTCCATTGGTTCTACAATACTATTTTTCAAAGCAATTAATAATGAAAATGAATTTTGAAGTTTCATGAATTATTTAAGAATAAAATTTGTTTAAACTTATATTCTTTATTGTAAACTTAGAACAATATAATGCCCCATTATTAGCTATATAACTAATTAGATTTCATTAAAATTATCATATATGTATATATATATATATATGCTTTACTTTTTTATTATCATACAAATATATACAATATTATTATTTTAAATCAGTTCTTGCGCGTTTTAGTAATCGTTTTCATTTTTTATAATTTAAACGGAACGGATCACTTATTTAAAAATATACACAGTACACAAAAAATGATAATTATTTACATACAATAATGTTTGAATAGGAATGACAATAAATAAAGATCGCTCATGATTTCATAAGAATAAATGTTCGCTGTTTAAGTATCACTTACGCAACTACTATATGGTATTTTTATAGAGTTTCAAGTTTCAAGTACAAACAAGCGTATGCTTTAACTGTAATCCTTTTTAAAAAATATATTTACAATCGGTATTACATCTCAATAGTGTGTACGAATATCGTTTAAACGAAATCGTTTGACAAAAAAATAATTAACTCTTATAGTTTCATTGTATTAACTCTGTAGGTTTTATAATTTATAACTCTTTCATTCAAAACACGGACGTGATTTAACAACACTGTATAATACAACTACTTACTGCCTGAAAAATCGGTTAAAATATCCAGGATAATTCCTTAGATGAACGAATCTAGTAATTAGGTACCTTCGTAATTTTCATAATGTATATGTTAATGTTCCCAATATCAGATTCAAAATAGTATATCACATATCGCAAGTGATACAAGATCACACAACGATAGTTTCTAATATTCATTCAAATGAATGATATTTTTGTCGAGTAAAACCAATGTGATTTTTCATTAATCTTAACGAGTTGCTTTTTTCTAATTTCAAGCAGCAGGGTTCTAATAATTTAATATGTTTGTATAACTTTATCAATGACTTTTGATACATTAATGAGTGGCACTACATTTGGAACTATTGTTTATCCATGTAGATTGTATCTTCGAAAAATTACTTCTGAAGAATACATTTGATGAGTTTCCAATCATTTAAAAAAAAAATATACTAATAATGGCGATGATTTACGCGCAACTTGAATCTCGCAACTTTCTCATAATATACTATATGATGTACATATACACTATCTTGTCATAATGATTGTGTATTTTAAATCTTCTTTTACATTACTCTAAATTAACACAAACACCTCTTCAGCTTTCGTTATAAATACTGTATTGCTTTAGAATTACATAAACTAACATTAGTAATATAAACAAAATAAAAAATGTAAAACTGCCCGAAATAACGAAGAACACAGATAAACTAAAAAGTGTCAAATTCATTATTATATAAAATTCTTAAATAAATCGAATTTGTGCCATCTAATTTATCTAAAAAATGAAAAGAATAAAAGCAAGTCTTTTGCAGTAAATAAGCAATGCAGTAATATTCATAATAAGCAACTCTTATTGTTGAAAATTATAGAAAGGCAAAAAAACATTGCACAAAAAACATAGATCAAATGTAAAATTGTCCACAGTTACCTGTTTGACAAATGTTTAAGAGGACCCAGACTTAGAATAGATGTAGCACCAAGCGCACCTAAATTACAAGTATTAGGATTTCGTGCACCGTCTATTGTAATTATAGGTAATCCAAAATACCCGCCCGTTTGAACACTTAGTTGTGACAACGGGATGTAGCTCTGTATACCAAGATTTGATAAACGATTCAACACATGGGGAGATTTCAAATCTACGACCGGTAATGCTAATTCTGCACCACCATTTTGTGCTACTGTGTCTACTTCTTTATGATACGCCTGTTTGTGCGTTGTTAGCGCTTGAGCTGTTGGGTATTGGGCAGGACAAAGATTACACCTAGTACCAAACATTATTATTATATATATAATAGTATTATAATTATTATCTAGGAAATGTACCCTATATTATTGTTGAAAGTATACTTACTTGTGAAGTAATTTGCTTGGTGCACGATGGGTAGCCATGTGTTGAGTTAGCATTTCCTGATTCTGGAAATTTTTATCACACACTTGACAAGTTAATAATGCTCTGTAACAATGAAGAATATTATATTATCGATAAATGTGGAAGAATCTTCCTTTAATTTATCTTACCGTGGAGGTCTTCCACGTCTAACTACTGGCATTTGTGGTGGGGTATCTTGCGTTAAATCTACGGTGGGAGGTCTCGGAGGTCTTTCCACTTCGTTCACAGCTGGTTTGTTTTGTTTATTGTGGGGAACAGCAAACTGACCCTGATCTTGCTGTTTTTTTTGTGAACTAGCTGGTATGATAGAAATAGCAGAATTCAGAGTGAGCGCTGTAACATTTAAAGGCTGCTGTGAAGATGTAGTCCTCTGTTGCTGGGGAAGTATCTGCTGTTTGTTTTGTTCACTTGATTTATTTTTATTTGCTGCTGGAGTAACAGTAATACCTCTGGCTGCCAGTACATTAGCCACAGCCTTTGCATCAGACTTCTTGCCCCCAGCACCTGATGTGTTCTGCACTTGAGCTGGAGCGGAACCTTTAGATTAGTAAAATATGTTCTTTTTATTCTTGTAATGCACCTCTTCCATGAATAGTTAAGTTTTCTTTCAGAACATATAATCAAACAAACATAAAAGTAAATTTAGAAAAACAAACATAGAAAAATGATAAAAATATCGAAACTAATCTTAGAAGAGGTATTTAGAATTAAATACATAAATTACATACAATAAAATATACATTAAGGAAGAAATATATAATCAAGTGTTAAAAGTACCTGGTTGTCTAACACTAAGAGTTATGGAATCCGTAAGATGTATAGTAGAATCATTTCTATTTGTTTGTTGAGTTGTAGCACCTTGAACATTTTGTATAACAGGCAGACCGTCATTTCTTTTTTGCTGTGCAATAACATGACAATCTGCATCTTCATTTCTATCTGGTAATAAAACATCCATCCGTCGTTGTTTCATTGCAGAGTTATTCTGCTGCACTTGCATTGATTGTTGCATAGGACGTTTCATACGTTGCCGCGGTGTTGATCCCGTTTGTGGAATCCTTGGTGCCCTGCAATACATACAATGCAAATTAAACTGCTTAATACTTTATTTGAAAGAGAATTCATCATGTTTCGTATCTTGTTTCATATCTTGTTAACTTTGATTAGAAACATATTACATGCTTTAACGATTATTTCATCAACAGTACTTGCCGACTATTTTGTGCAAGAGTCGGATACCTTCCACGTGAAATTTGCTGAGGCAATTGTGGATGCATTTGTGGCGGTGCAGTCATTTGTGGATATGGACCTGGCCCATACTGCGGATATAGGTGTGTTATATGAGGAGGATAATGCATGCCCTGTGGACCAGGAACTCTATACAACGGTGGTCTTCCTGATGGTTGTACAAAGTAATTTGGGCCAGGGATCATTGTATTAGCACCTGGTGGAAGACTTGGAGGCATTTGCGTTTGCGGAAGTGGCATACGTTGTACTTGTTGAGCTAGTTGTTGAACAGGTGCGGGTAGTTGTTCAAAATTCACAGGTGATATTATTTGCTGCCCAGCACTAGCTACTGCGTTATATGTAGGTGAATTTGTTTGATGAGGTGAAGTTAAAGGAGAATTCCTATTTATTTGTTGCGAGTTTGTTGTATTTGCAGATTCCATTGATACTGCATGAGGTGAATGTGTATTTAATTGCGGAGATGCTTGGCTCAAATGGGGTGAATTTTGATTCAAATGAGGTGAACTCGTATTTAGATGAGGAGACAATTGGCTCACGCTCGGAGAAAGGGGCGTTCCATGCATTTGAGCTTTATGCATGGAGACTTCCAATAGTGAATGAAAAATAAGATTTATACATTCCGGAATATTGCATTGATAATGTCCAGCTTTGCTCCGATGCTCATCTAAATGAGCAATATCTTTAAACTTTTCGTTGCAAACGCGACAAGTACTAACGGTCTCAGCTAACTTTTCAAGCGAAACATATTCGGTTTCCGAAGGTAAATTATTCGATAAGGTTTCATTTTGATTATGTCTTTGGTGCTCAATCAAATTTTGTAAAAGGGACCCAGCATTCTCAATATTATTATCACCCGCATTTTCTTCATTTTCTTTAGAATTCTCATTATTCTTATTCGATAAATTAGTTGACAGTTGATTCCAATTAAAACCAGTTGTGCTTTCGGTTGATTCTTCAGGTTTATCTTCATCTTCAGAACACACTGTTGTACAATCTGCTGTGTGGTTTGAAAACGTAGAAGACTTTGAAATAATATTAATGGCTGGATTCTCTGCTAAATCATGTATCATGTTTGATTCATGTCCTCTATCATCATCCTCTTCAATGCCTGCATTATCAATTAATCGACTCATAGATCTACATCTAAAACGTTAAATAATGAGTTATAGTAAGGATATTTCTCATTCGAGGATTATTTTTAAATACACAATATTACCCAGATTGTTCACCAAGTTTCTTGAGATTTTCAATTGTTTCTCTACATGTTGCTTCCAATGCATCTGATTCTTCATGATCTTCTGTTTCAGAGAGTCTTTTATCCGAATTATCATATTGATCTGTATTTTGTAGGTCATCAACATTTTGATCTTCCTTTTCAGATGGATTTGCCATATCACTTCCTACACCTGAGTCACTTTCATTGACATCTATGGATGGTCTATCATTTTCTTCCAATGGATTATGTTCGTCAGCGTTGAACTTAATGCTTCCATATTCATCCTAATAATAATATTTTCCATAGAATTACATCAATTAACATTTTTCATATTTATAAGTATAATGTACCTGTTGTTCTACCATCACGTTTTCAAACGGCTGATTAATCGAACTTTCTGTATCTTTTTCATGTCTTTGATCATTCTCTGTTGCGCCAGCCACGTCTCTGTGATTGTGATTTTCAGTTCCCAGATTAATGTTGCTTTTCACAACAGTAAAATCTTCCGATTTTGATGACTTTTTGAGTTTAAGTTTCAGAGGATCGTTGAAATTCTGTTTTTTTAACGTTAATTTCAAAGAACCCTTCTTTTCTGGGTCTAGCCAATATGTATTGCTATTCTTTTTCTTGACACTTTTCAAAGTAACCCTTCTTAAAACTATACGTGGTCTTCCTAAATGTGTATGAATGTGAGTACGTAATTGCTTTTTTGTTACAAATTGTTTTTTACAGACTTCACAGTTAAATAATGGAAATCGTAAGGAAAATATCGTACTTTGATTGTCTATGTGTTTATCTGAAAAAAGAAAACCCCAATAATTACAATACACTCATATAATAATTTTCTAATTACATCTGTCAATCGCATTACTTTACGAAAAACGTTGTACTTGAAGACGAATATCTAAAAAAACAAAACTGGATGTGTCCAATCACCTTTTTAATTAAAAGACTGAGAAAAGTAAGGATTAAATAATTTGCCGCGCTTTCATAGCTACTATCAAATCCGCTAAACTGATATAATTTCCCGTTGGATATGTCTGAGAACTATACGTCGATTATATTCAAACATGTTTATTTCAAAGGTTCACTCACTATCATCAATGCACATTCCCCGTGTTACAACGGATGTAAACAATCGATGCCGATGTATATGCAGCAACAGCAAGTGTTCACGCAAAATGGTTGCAACAGCAGACCACCTAACGCAAGCGAGATAATTGCCTCAGCTTTTGCCGAGAATTGAAAACGGGATTCTCCAATCGATACTAGCTAAAGAACGAACACCATTGGTTCACTTCATATTAGCGCAACGTTCCCGCCGCGATATACATCGTATCAAAACGCATTTCATTTGATACCATTGCGGACATACATAAATTGCTTTTTACCGGTCTTAAATAGTTATAGCAATTTACGATAATGTTACTTATTAAAGTACATATATAATCAATGGGATATTTTCAATTATACAAACGGGCTAAAAAGGTAATAAAATTACGTTTTACAAATGTTATCATCATAACTCTAGTTAAGGAAAGGATATCAGTTTGTGATTTATTGCAATTAAATAAAAAAATGTAAATTATACCAAATAATTTTGTTAACGGAACATCAATAACAAATGACAAAAACCTCCAAATTTATCCAATTATTATGCAGCACTAACAGAATCCTAACCTCTCTTCAAGAGTTTAGAATACAAATTTTCATTAATACCATTTACTTATAAAGTATAAATCCATAAAATTTGCTCAAAGTACACTTTAAAGTAAAAAAAAAGTTTTATTAAATAAAAAACATAGTATTTTTATCCACATTTTTATAACAATGTTAAGATTTGGCTAGAGAAATTTTGCAAAATAGGTTTGCAAAGACAACCATAAATTAGTAACACAGTATTAGAAACATTAATCTTTTATAGCAATATCTTAAGTGAAATATATTGCTTTCTGCAAAAAAAGTGCATCTAATAGAATGAGGATATTCCACTAAAATGTTAATTTTCAAGAAAGTAATCTATAGAAACTAACCTACGTTTAATACTATTTCTTGTGTATATTACATTTATGTATATCATTTGTTTTATTTTCACTCAATATTTTAGAAAAAACATACCAAATTTTTGCAAATCATCCACTGCATCGTCTTTACAAATTTTGTTTTGGTCTGAAAATCTAAATTCCTCAAAGTCTTGATCCAATGAATTGCTCATTTCCACTCTGTAAATTAATCATTTATTTTCTCTATTATTGTATAGTATAATCGTTATTAAAGTTTTTTTAATAACAACATTACAATTATGGTTGATTATTATTGTATATCATACTTACAGGCATTGTTATTAACAACACAAATTGTCATGAAGTCATTAACAATGATCAATCTTGATTTAGATAATTATTTACTGGCAACTAAATACGTCGATAATATTTATAAATCAATAAAATCCACATATTCTAATTTGCAGTAATAAACAGTTCACAGAATTCTTAATCACTGAGAAAATTAATCAGATTGTCATAAAAATGATTCCTACCAAAATTTATTTTTATTTAAACTTATTGAGAGATGTTCGTTAATGTTTATGATTATATTTGAAGATATAAATGGTAATAAAGTCAATTCAACACGAGATAAACTTTCAACGTGTGTCAAATAAGTATTTTGTTAACTAAATATATATGTATACATATATAAGTAGAAAGTATTATATTTGCTTTTAATTAATGACAACCGACCCGGCGTCGATATTACATGTATCGTTTCAAAAGAAGAAATGAAATCACGATTTATTCAATGTATATAATTAAGTGGAGAAAAAACACGTAGTTCCATTTATGTTTAGACGATGAAGTTTTTATCCGATTTGTTACATATAGTTAAGTATGACGGCCAATATTATGACTATGACATGATCACTGCGCTGTTTATGGCACATTTGTAGTAGCGACATTCAACGACGATAAAATCGGCGCGTCAACTACGATGCCTACCGTAACCAATCTGAACTTATTATTAGTACGTGTTATATCGAGCCGCCAATATGGCGGCG
>NT_177066.1:734720-793542 GCF_000188095.3 Bombus impatiens | reverse complement strand
GACGCGATGAAATCCGCGCGTCCGTCAGAATAATCAACTCAATGTGAATTCGTGCCGAACTGTTGAAGCGCGTTCAGCGACGGGTTCAGAGTGTTCAGATGCGTTGTTTTGTAAGAACACGCGCGCGCGCGCGCGGGGTAGCGTGCGCCGATCGCTGCAAACGCTGAGCGCTTCCCTCTCCTCTCTTCTCCTCTCCTTTCCTCTCTTCTCCTCTTGACGTTTCGTATCTTTGTGTATCTAACTTCTCCTCCACTGCACACCAACCACCACCTTTATCCACTTCCTCTCCTCTCTCCCTATGCCTTTCCCCTTTTCTCTTCTCTTCTCTTTCTTGATATTTTTACCTCCACACTGTCATATCTTCCTTATCAAAGATAAAAAAGACTCATTCCCTTTCATATCTCTACTTATTCAAGATATATAAAGTAAGCGTGTATTGCAACATCTTGTACGCCCTTTGTGTAAAACCCAATAAAACAAAAGAAACCAACCGAAATATATGGTGGAACTGAAAATGGTAGGGAGAAGCAGAGGAGCCCGAATTGAAATTAAGTCAACCTAACATGCACTCAAGTATGAGTAGGGAGCCAATCCGTTCATAGCAAGTATTGTCGACGCAAGCGCAACTCGAACATCACTGTGAAACTCTTTTCTTCTCTCCCATTTTCTACCCCTCCCTACTTTTCCTCTCAATTCCTACTAACAGGCCATCTCTTTCCCTTCCTTTTTCATTAACTGATTCTCTTATTTTCTCTTTTTTGTTATTTCTCTCTTTCTAACTTCTACTGTCTCCGTCTGTTATCCTTTCAATGTTCCACGCTGTCCCTTCTTAATCCATACCATTCTCCAGCAAATTCTCGTCAACGTTAACTTCCAATTACTATCCATCAACCATTGTGCCTAAATTCTGTAGTGTAGCGATGACAGTTTTCATCCACAATTTCTGGTGATTATTGATTTTTGTTGGTTTCAGGAAAATCGTATCAATGTTATTACTACGACTTTTTATATTAAAATTATACAATTTAAACATATATTACGTAAGAATATGTGTACTTAAATTTATTCGTGCACGTCTTACTACTTTAAAGTATGGTTGTAATTTACTACAGATGTACACAGTATATAAAAACAATTTAATGTTTTTAAACATACTTTATGTGTCTATACATTTTGTATATGTCGTACACTACCATCTGATATTATATATGCATATCGTATGTTTCAAATTTCAAATTTGTCTTCTTCGATCAAATGGAAAGTCAAGGTTTAATATTGATGTGATGGTAGGGAAACGTTTTTACGTGTAGTTTTTCTATGGAAAAGCGTGAACCAAGAAGAATGCCTGAAATAACCGGTTTTGCCGGGAAAATACATGTGAACAAGGCGTGGCAGAAATGGTTGGAGGCCAACAGGAATGAATATAGTAGGGGAACTTAACGGAACATGTCGAAAACGACCGAATCTGGCATCTATTGATCGTAGTAGGTTCTGTACAGTTTTCTACAGATACTCAAACAACTCGAGCTTAAAATTCTATATTTAATTCGAATAGAATTCCATATTATTCTATTATGAGCATTAAATGATTGCGACTTTATAGATTTTTATATCTACTTAATAGTCTTTGGCATTAATTTTTTGTGATACATTCGTATCTATGTTGAGTAATGCGACCTCGAAATAGTCAGGAATTACATTCATGAATCGTTGTTTATACAGTTGTACACTATCTTTAATGTGTATTTTATCTCAAAAAATAAGAATAGTTGCTGTTACATTAGCGGTTCACTCTCAACTATTTTTGCTGCTTTGTTTACGATGAATAAAACTCAAGCAAGCAGTTGAATGGTTAAATATAAGTTGACATTCTCATTCCGCGGAATACTTGACTATTGATTTCATCCCTACCACGAACTTCTCGTCCTTTAGTTGGTAACTCCTAGTACATAGTATGCGCCGTAGTCATGATAGTATGCGCAGAAAGGTAATCGTCTTTATGGAGAAGACGAGTTCACCACGATATAGTAGTGGTCTAACTTGATGCAAGGAGAAAGGGGATACTTGGATACGTACGTTGACCCAACATCCCTGACTACTCCTCCCTCTCCAGCATCTCCTCCCACAAATCTGGTTTCACTGCGAGTTGCGCACAACTTTCTAAGCTCGAACCTTCTCTGGTAAGGTTTGTTCAAGTTATGCTCATTGCGTGCGTAGCAGGGATAGAAAAAGATAAAGATTTCAATGAAGGCTCTGCTTAACAGGACTGCTCCAACTTGTTCAAGGTTATTAATGGAAAAACCTCTAACTTTAAAATAAAATAAACATTTAAATAGTTTAAAGCATATTATATTTTTTCATCTTATTATGACACATTTTTATAAATAAACAAAAGATATAAGCAGAAAAATAATTAATTCAATGTAAGTAAAATGTTCATATTAAAATTTGAAATAGCATTTATAAAGTTTGAGATAGCACTTATAAAGTTTGAAATAGAATAAAGTTTACAAAAATACAATTTTTTGTTTTAGAAATTCATCACTATCGATTTTGTCATTGTGTATATACATCACCATACAAAACATTTCAGAATTGAACACGCAGGTAGAGGAAAACTTGGCAACACAGGGAATACCAACATATACATACATACATAGTTCTACGGTTCTGCCATGTATCTTCATAAGAATTATTTTACTTGTAGACTCCACTAACACATAACTTTCTTTTTTCTTATTTTCAACCATCCAAATTTATATTGCATGACAATTAGTTATTAATTATTCTAACTGAAACTAGAAACATAAAATATTTGTAAGTACTATGTACGTACATACATAAATACCACCCTTCTAAAATTGTTGTATTTTAATACGATTTACACCTGTAGTAAAGTAATATAACATATAGTATATAAAAAAGAACATAATAATAATATTTCTTAATAAGGAGATTTTTTTTGAACTGAAATATTTGTCATAAATTTAGGTTAATATATTAACTGTCTATAATTTCATCTTAATGTTAGTAGTAATGAATTGTATCGTCTCTACTTTCTGTTCAATTAATACCCCTTATAATTACCTAAAAGTAATTTAATGTATTATTTCATTAGATTTATATACTGATTTTTCTTACACAGGTAATTTGCAATTTGACCTCGTTTGTTGACCTCACTGGTTGCTAGGCACCAGTCATATTGTCAAAGGGAAGGAGTTAAGCTTTAACGATGTTGCCAAATTGTTTCATGTTGAAAATATATAGTCAAAATCTAATGCACTAAATTGTTTATGCAGTAAAAATCACGAATTCGTCATAAACGTAACAAAAATTATTCATTCGTGCTTAGTATACAATTATCCTTATAATGCAGCATAGTATAATATTGAATCCATATGAATATAAATAGTTAACATTTTTATTACTTAACATGTAAAACAAAATTTGTAAATGTAAAATTATATCTTTTATAAATCGAACGCACATAATGTTAATAGAATATTATGTATTAACATGCAATATATAAAAAATTATTATTTTATGTATTTTAGAAATTTACAATACTATTATTTGTAGTTTAAAACATTTTAACAATTACAACATAAAAAGTAATTATTTTTAATTAAATGTACATATGTATGTGTGCATGGACTGTCGTTATCAGTGTTGCCAACTAACAGAAAGGTTGCACAGTGTCATATCTTTCACAAAATATGAAAAAATGGATTGAAATTAAAACATATGTACATAAGCTAATTATATGTTTGGATTAAGTAAAAATCATAAATGATATTTTGAATAATGAATGTTTTATTAAATTATGCGTAATTTAACTAATTTTATATTTATTATGTTTAAAATTAATATTCGAATTATAATTTCAAATGTTTTAAGTTGTCATTAACAATTGATTTTGGAGGTTTCTACATGCAATACTGCATGAATGAAAATAAATAGGCTACTATTAGTGTCTTCAAAATAGAGGTTATATTGACGCTGCTAATATTTACAATAACTTTTCATTATAAATATTGTGAACTAATATGTGTTATCTTATATCAGTATTTCAATGCAAACAAGTGATCAATTTGATATAAACTATGAAAATCAGCTCGGTATGAACAATTTTCATCATTGATAATACATGTGTCAACAAAAAAATTATTTCATATGATAATGATACATTTAATAATACACTTTACATATAGAAAATATAATATAATAAATTAAATCTTATTAGTAATTTGTGCAATAGTATTAACTAATTTGAAAGGCTTGAATTATATATACCATTATAATCATAAATATAAAATAAAATAATTTATAAACATGTTTAGCACTTTGCGTAACAAGTTTCAAACAGTTCAAGAGGGTATATCTGCTAGGTAAAAGATTTAATTTTAATCTTATACAAATAAAAACTAAAGTTAAAGATAATTTACTATGTATTTTATATAAGTCTAGGATTAACTTTGTTGTTTTAGTATTAGAGGATTAACTGTTGTTGAAAATCCAAAACAAAAAAAGACTGGCAACATCAGAAATGTTAATTACAATGCAGGAGCTGATATCTTACATAGATTTCAATTACAATGGAATGAACTACATGAGCTAGCAGAAGAAAATGCGGGTAAAGCTCAAGAAGCTGATAAACTCATTGGAACTATTTATGAAAAACTCGAACAAGAATGGAAAAACATTACGTGTCTAAATAGTACTTTAGCTTACATTCCAAAAATCAACAATGCAATACAGGATCTTATGGATCAAATAGGTACTTCTATCTTAAATGCATTTCTAATTCAAGAATACTATGAGTATAAAAATTAATCATAAATACTTCATGTTATTAAAGGAACATTACAAGAAATGTTTGAGGAGGTAGAAGGTGCTATATATCAATTAGAAAATTTAAATGAAATGTTAGATTTGCAAAGTAGACAATTGGATCATAGATTTCAATTAGCCTTATATAAGGAGAAAAAACTTGCAGAATTAAATGTTATTAAAGGTAGTTTGTATAATATTTAAAATGTGCTAATTATAAAAATGCTGAAACTGAATGTAAATTTTAGCAAAATTGGCTGATGAACATATTGAGAGAGTATCAAAATATGAACTTAAACAGCAGAAAATGATGAAAGAAAGACGAGAAACATTTGATGAAGCTTTTAAAGAAGAGCTTAGGGAATACAAAGCAACAGGATCCATATCAAGTGCGTTTTAATATATTTCAAGGATGCAAATTTAACTTAATTTTAAAGTCAGTTTTGTGAAGTTTATTTTTATTTTAGAATTGCCAGTGACACAACAAGGGCCTTCATTGGATGAGATAGTTTTGGATGTAGATCCAACAATATTTAATGAATTTTTAAAAAACTAACCCTTTTACTTTATTAAGAAAATAATTCTGTTAAAATCTATTTAAGTGTCTTAAAATATAAAAATACAATAAACAATTATAAAATATATTATAAATTAATTATTAAATATATTATAAAAGTGTAATACACAATTATGTAAAAATCTATATAAATTGTACAAGAATTAAATAGTAACTTTTAGAAATGATTTTTATATTCTTTATTTAAATGTTATGAAATACGAAATATAGAAATATATCAAATTCATCAATATTCAAGTTATTACCTCATTTGATTGACAAAAAGATTACATAATTATAGGTTCGTTTATTTTTCAACGCGTTAGATTCACGTCTCAGATCGAATGTGTGTGTATTAGCCTTAGCATTTATTTGAGCAGAGAGTACCAAACGTGTTCCTAACCTTATATATAAAAAGCTTAATCTTCAGAAAAAAGATAAAAGTCAAAACCATTTTAACTCTATAATATACTGTTATCTTATTTACTTTCGTATAGAATAGGTGCTTGTAACAAATTACGTAATTAATAATATAAATTGAAATACATTTTATTACGTTTCTCAGTTACACGATTTGTAATAGTAATTATATATTTTCCAGGTTTATATATTTTAAAAACTGTTGATACAGACAAAAATATCCATAAAAAATGTTGCCAAAATATGCGAAAAGGAGTTATATCTTAGATAAACTTCACAGAGGAACTGTAACGGTATTGATGGGTTTAACAGTAGTTTCTGGAATAGCTTTAGTGTATAAAGGGTTTTGTTATTATCGATATATTCGACCAGCGCTACAAGAAATGCAAATGAAGAAAGATGAAGAATTATTAGAAGAAGGAAAATATGTAGCAGCTGTTAATTAAAGTAAGAAATTAAATTAGAATATGTATGCAGATCGTAATAAAATACTAATTTAAATAAAATGTTTAGAATTATTTTCATTCACTAATATTGAATTTATTTTATATATTTTAGAAGTCATTGTCATATTTAGAAAATTTAAAATATGCATAGGTGGTGCATGAAATATTTGTTAAAATATAGGGGAAAAAGTACACTTGTGCATAGGCTTTAATTCATAATATTTTTAGAGCTCTAATTTATTTAAATGTCATCACAATTGTGCACATCTGTTACTCAGGTGCCATTCAAATCAATATAAAAAGATATATAATAAGACTATACCCTGAGAAATCTTGAATTAACAAATGCGTTTTGTATTTTATTTTTGCATATACTATATCTTTGTCTAATTACTTGTTACGGATAAAATTTGTAATGCTTGATTTTTATCGCTATTAATAAGGTATTATTAAAAATTAAATATAGATTGTAATATGAAAATACTATGCATTTCGTAAATGCAAATATTTTCCTTGTTAAAATATTAATTTTGAAATACATTCTTTTATAATTATATACTGATCTCTGTGTTACTAAATACAAAATTAATAAATCTACTTAATAAACATTTAGACAATTACTATTATATTCACATTGTTGGCAATTGCAAATGTTGAATAATGATATAATACATTCATACTCGTTTCATTTTGTTGAGTATGCTTCACAGTTATAAGATATTATACAATTTGGCTTATTTCTTGATCAACATCACATATTTTATAAATTAAAATATATTTTTCTTGCATTTAGAGTGTATTGTATCTAAATTAATATCTAGTTCTAAATGGAAGGACAACTAGTGTTAACAACTATAAAATATTTTTATGTTATAAAATTTGTATATTAAATAAACATTTTGTTTAATATTTACACGTATGTAAGTCGAGTGCACATGAAACATTTACAAAGTAAAACATAGTCAAAGGTGTTATCGCATTATTTCAAATACTTTGTACCTCAATTTAAAATTGTTATGTATGGAAATTGCTATTCATCACAAAGCTTAACCGTTTTAAGAGTGCCAGATATTTTTCGAGATTATTGTAAGTCTTACAGAAGGCAATAGTTTTTATACAGCTTCCAAAAGGAATTTTCGAGTACAAAATACATCGCACATACGCCGGATACTTTATATACAACGTTTTATCTTTTTTTTGTGTAATAGACATAATTTGTACTCAGTTTCTTGATCATACTAGTTAAACAGCAATATTTTAGAAAAATTTTCCAAAGCAGATATACATACATTTCAATTTCAAAGAAAAGTTACAATAACTGAATGCTATTTACATTTATAAAAATCAATCAGTGTAAGACTTACCCTTTAAAGTGGATTTGTATATATATGTCGACAATATAGTACACCAAATTTAAAATATTAATATTGTTATTTTGTATACAGCAACAAAATAATACGGAACTTAGTCTTACATAGATCGATCTTTAAATCATAAGTGTAGAATTGAAAGTACTGAACCTTAATAATTTTAAATCTTAATTCTATGATTCGATCAAATACTTGCACAAACCCTGTAGCCCATAGGCTGCAATTTGAAATTCTGCGAGTAGAAATCTTAAACAATAAACATTTACGAACTATTAGTTGTAGGATTAGAATTTGACGACTCCACACGCATTGAATCAATTCTGGCTACGATTTTCAATGCAGGACCCAACTTTATACTCATGGCCGACATAAGGTGATCTTCTTTGAGTAACATTAGTGCTTGACCATCTATTTCTTGAATAGCAAAATCTTCCGCGTAATCAGCACACCCTGGTAATCCGCGTATAAAATCGCATACTTCTCCAACCTATAAAAAAAAGCAGGCGTTTTCAATTATATCAGTTTTCTTCATTTTTAATAAATTTATGTATATATATATATCTATACCGTCCACTTCACAGGATTAACTTTCGGCAGTGTTTCATCAACGGAAGAACTAGTAGTTGTACTAGATAATGACTTTTCTTCTCCGTTCTTTTTTATATCTCCATCGGTTTTTGATTCAGTCTCTATCTCAGTCCATTGTTTTTCAGTACCGTCACGATCTCTTGCTTCCCGCTTTTTGCTATTTGATTCAAAATTTATATTACATTTTTCTGCAAGTCTAATAACTAACTTACGAAATAATTTATTTACCAACCTTTTTGCACAACTAGAGGAACAGAACCGTTTCTCTTTTTTGAATTTAGTATTTTGTTCATCTACCAAATTACCACAAGCTTCGCATTTCCCCATTTGAACATTATTTACATCTTCGTCATTTGGATAATTGGGTGCATGTTTTTTCCCTGCCATACACAATAAACACATATGATTCATTTTATATCTTACAGCAAAAAGATACACACATATTAAAAAAATACTGAATTTTTAAGTCTTACTTGGAGGTTCTTCATGACTATCTCTTTCAGATGATGAATTAGTACTGCGGTTTAAAATATTACCTGCTTCTTGATTAACTGTATTATTCAATGACGTTCGATTAACAGCGAATGGTTCAGAAGCTGAAATATTCATATACATATCAATAATATAAATATAAAGTAATATAACGATATCTATTAATAATGCAATAACATCTATATAAAATATTAAGCTTGTACCTTCTTGAATAACAAAGCCTTCAATTACATGTGTAAGAACTTGTGGTTTGACCATTGCCTTTGGTGGTACATGTTTACTATTTGCGCTAACTGATACAGAAGCAGGAATTGCCGCTGAGTCTTCATTGTTGATACCATTCGTAATAGAATTAATCGTATTTGCTAATCCTGCTAAAGGATTACTACATGATTTTTCTTCTAACTTTACCGACAAATTTTCTTCATCTTTTAAAGTTATCTTAGATTGGTCCCCATCTATGACAGTAATGAGATGCAAATGCTTATACAAAATATATACATACATACACATTTATTGAATGTCAATGTAGTATATATTATCAATAAACCTGTCGTTTCTGGCTGAGATACGGTCACTTCTTCTATTGGAATTGGATCGTCCTTTTTCAATATTGATTTAGAATTCTCTTCATTTGCTGTAGGAGTATTTGCAGCAGATGGTAATGCTAAAGAACATTCAGCTTGGTGATTACGATCGGGTGATGCAATCATTATTGCGGAATTATTATTATCATGTGTTTGTTGATCCGTCGACTGATTTATCATAGACATCGTTTGAACCTGTGTTGTTCCACTAACTATTTGACTACCAATTATTGTCGAATTGATTGCCTAGAAAAATTACATTACATATAATGGAAATATTTTTTAATTAAATTAAGGAAATTTTATTGCAGGAAATAAAACATTTAATACTTGTAATGGTAATTGTTGTACAGCAGACATGGGAGATTGTTGTACTTGACTCATTTGAGATGTAGCAACACCAACTCCGCTCACCGAAACTACAGGCATAATAGGACGTTCCCCACTAAGGACTACACCTGGTTGTTGTTGTTGTTGCAGAGCCATATTTGCTGTAAAAAAGGTAACGATTAGATATACAAAAACCTATATCATTTTTCTATAAATAGTATGTATATGAAACGTCATCTCACTCATTATTGGTTTTGGTTGTATTTGCTGTGGCGATGGCTGCACTTGCGGCTGTTGATACTGTTGCTGCATCTGCTGTTGCTGCTGCGTATGCTGTTTCTGTTGAATAAAAACCTGTTGATGTTGTTGTTGCATCGTTTGCTGTGACTGCTGTTGCGGTTGTTGCGGCGATTGCAATGGCTTACCACGGCCTTTACCGCTACTACCGCTTCCTTTGCCACTCTGAGTTATAAAACATAAAAAAAAACTTCTTCTTCATTATACGAAAACAGAAAAAAAACTTCTATATGTTTGCACGTGATTCGAAAATTGCAGCAGTCGAAATCATTTTTCTAACTGTTGCTGTTAATTATAGTAACCTGTACATGTACCGTAGTTTGTACTCCATGAACAGTTTGCGTTGAAACAGAACTGGCAGCTCGTATGTTAGCAGCTTGTACTGCTTGTAAAGAGGACGGTAAAATACTCAAAGGTCGTTGTCCACCTGAACTTTGCTTACTTTGTTGCTGTTGTTGTTGTTGTATATCCATTACCTTTGGTTTTCCACTAGCTGCAGCAATTTGTTGTACTCCCTGAATTTGTTGTTGCGTAGCTAGTGCTGATCAAATATGATGATGATAAATTAGTTCAGTTGACAATACAAAATTTATTTAATCATTCATAACTAACCATTATGAGCTTGGATTGGTTGTGGACTTTGTATAAACATATCAGGTTGAGTAGGACCTCTAATGAATATTTGATTAGTTAGAAGCGCCGGTGGTTGTATTCCAGTCCAAGCAACTTGTGGTGTAAATTGCCAAGGAGCAAATTGCATACCACCTCGTCCGCCGGACGGAGTAGCCGCTGTACACGTAGTATACTACACATTTTGAAAACAATATATATAAAATATGAGCTAAATATAGAATATTTGTTACAAAATAAAATTAACATAATAATACCTTTTGTACTTGATCTTGTTTGTTTGCAGACTGCTGCTGCTGTTGTTGTTGTATAGATGGAGGTGGTTGTGGAGAACCCAGTACACCAAGTTGACCAAATACCAGAGTTTGTCCTGCACCAGGTGTAGCTGAAGTAGGTACTGGTAAGTAACCTGTAGGGAACCCTTGAACTTTAGTTCCTCCAGCTGCAGGATGACCACCTCCTTGACCTGGTGTCGATGCTGTCGTTAGCATATGAGGTGTTAATTGAGCAGCAGATTGAAATGGCTTTCCAGCTGTTATGACCTGTAAAGTATCCTACTTAGAAAGGAACTTATATGCCTCAATAATAGTGAACATCAGGATTGTATTTAAGTACCTGTATGGACGAAGGATTGATGCCTGCAGGATGGAGAGCTAAATTTCCTGGCATCAATAGTGGCGTTCCTTGGGTGTTATAAAGTTGTTGCAAATGATATGCTTGGTTCTGCATAGGTTGTTGAATAACTTGTACTGCTTGTGGATGCGCAGCCATAGTAGTTATAGTCGTTCCTCCTTGTTGACCAGATAAAGTCATAGATACACCTCCAACACCCTGTTGCTGATGCTGCATTGACACTGCAACAGCACCCTGAAATATTTTATTTTCAAAGATGAAAAATTTTAAATCTACTGCTTAAAGCTGTCTCAATAATATGCCTTTGTGCAAATTTTTACCTGTTGCTGGGGCATAATTGCTGCTACCTGTGGCTGTACCTGCACTTGAGTAGGAACAACGTTATGTGGTCCACTATTAGATTGTTGTTGTTGAGGTTGCTGTTGCTGTTGCTGTTGTTGTACTTGCTGTTGCACTTGTTGCTGTACCTGCTGCTGCACTTGCATTTGCTGCTGTGATTGCACTTGCTGTTGAATTTGTTGTTGTGGTTGAACTTGTTGAGATTGTACTTGTTGTTGCGCTTGCTGCTGTACTTGTTGTGGCTGAGATTGTTGTTGCTGAACATGCTGCTGTTGCTGCTGTACATTTTGCTGTTGTTGAATATCATGGGTTGCAATCATCATTTGCTGTGGTTGAGATTGTTGTTGTTGTGGTTGCTGCTGTTGCTGTTGTTGCTGTGTCTGTTGCTGCTGCTGTGACTGTTGTTGTGTTTGTTGTGGCTGATTTTGAGAAATTCCAATTGGTTTAACATCTGTCATGTTTCCTTATACCTTTTTAAATAAACTTCCTTCAAGAAGTACTCTTCCTGCTCTTATATTCTTAACAATTCAATGTTTTTTTTCCTTGCCATTTTACATAGATTTCTTATTAAAATGTCACTTTTAATCTTTTTAATTTGCTGCACCTAAAAGAAAAATTGTTTTAGATTAATATTTTTCACATAGATAGGTTTATAAGTATAAAGTAGATTACGACTATATATTGAAAATAACAATTATTTACATTTTATGTAATTTATTTACAGTTCTACTTAATATAATCCCCCCTCTTTTTCTCATTCATTTTCTCTCACTCTCAAACAAATATTTATTAGAGCATAGATTTTATAATAATTTTAACTAAAAAGTTGATATAAATTTTTTATAAATTTTTAGAAATGAAGAACCATTAGCTATACATAATATAAATCTTTTATCAATTAATATACTGAAACGTTAATTGCAACATATTTAGTGTAAAGATATCTAAAATAATTACGCAATGTTTATTGCTCATAACCTTGATAACTTGATACACGTGAAATGTGGAGCGTTCAAATTTGGTTTCTCTTCTTCGTTTATTACGACGTGAAATATCAATAATAAAGTGTGAAGGTGAATGAAGTGGCAAATATTACTTTAAATGTAAGTGTTTTATAATAAAGAATTAACTGTAGCATACTTGTAACATAAAAAGTCATTTCGTTTAGTACCAATGTACGTAAAAATTAGTTCATAATATTTAATGTAATTGTATATGAAAATATGAAATTCGTGATAAACAAAATATACCGTTATATCAATTTATTAACTTATTTGATATATAATACATAGTATTACTTATTTTATTATAAAATACGTATAATGTTCAATATTTAGAATATGAGAAATAACCTCAAATAAGTGATCATACATAGAATATACAAGGTACTAAACATAACAACAATCATTATAAAAAATCATCATATTACTCATTGCATGAATTAGAATAATAATTACAATACACATTGAAATGTAAACATAAGATGGAAAAAGTACTTAAATTAATCGTGAACATAGTGCAGTTCACGATTCATATAAGCTATAATTTTGTATACTTTTTGAAGTTTTCCATGTGCATAGTATATAAATATAAATTCCGATAAATTGCAATAATTTTGGGATAGTTGTCAATTACTTGTATGAGATTGACTATTCAAATAATTAGTAACCTTAATTATATTAAACATTATAAAAATATATCAGGTTAGAAATATTTGTGTGGCACTATGACATAAAGTTTGGTAGTATACAAAATGTTTGATAAATTAATTTAATAAAGAAATAATATATATGGTATGTATCTAAAGAAATATGTACATCGGAAGGATGAAAACAGTTGAGACACGATGATCAGATGGTAAAGAAGAAATCTGTATTCATGCATGAGTTCAAAGTATCGATGAACTGAAAACACATGATCCATCTTGAGTTTTGGATAGAACGAACAAAATGTCGTCTTACTAGCACCATAATTAGTAGTATGATGAGGGGTTTAGAGAGAAAGAGGGAATACATCTCACTGAGCGGGAAATACGATTGAAAGTGGGGTTGAAGGGAGAAGTAGGAGGAAGGGGGAAAGAAAAATAAGAGAAGGGGAGAAGCGACCGTACCAGGGGGCGGTTGACAACATGGATTTCGCCATAATGGTAATATCGACGATAATGAGAATAACAACACACACGGTTCTTCAGAAACTATCTATGCAGCGGTAATTTATCAAAAAATTATAATACGCGCGGTAGAGGAATTGTATCTCGGTGAATACCGAACAGCGTCCCTAACGCCGACATATTGGATTACAAAATAAAGCACGTTCGAAGATCCGGCGGGATATAATGCAGTGTGTTCTGTGTTGTGTATTTGTTATATTTGTCGGTTATCATGAAATGTTATGTAGAATATAGTGTGATTATTATCGATATATCAACAATATATAACAAAGAAATATTAAAGATCCAAAATACACGGTATAACATGGAGTTTCAGATACTTGTTCAGGTACTCACATGGCGACTGCGCAGTCACACCTATCACGTTTTCGAACACGCCGTAGACACTGTCACCTCACGATTCCACTGTTAACTTGACCAAATTTTCAATCATACACGTCTGTGTTTCATAGGTTTTTAAAAAGCACTGTGAGTATTTTAAACAAAGTTTTGTTATACGTTGACGTCGCGAGGTTTCGTAAGCAATCGTCGTATTCGTTGTCTGCTTCCCTGCTCCCACACGATCTGCGGAACCCCTCGCTTCTCTCAAATCTCTCTCTCCCCCCCTACCCTTCTTCCTGTCTGCTTCCCACCACTTCGTTTCCTACAACCTCACCTCTCCCGTCGCGTATGACAAACTCGTTCGCTCATTGGTCCAGCGAGGACAAATCCCAAAGGCATCGTTTGCACCGTGAAAGGCGGGGCCATTGGATATGGTGGCTGGAGGCGCATGCCCCGTAACGGTACTCATACTCTTACTTCACATACTTGTACACTCTTCACTAATACAATTACTACCCGTCTGCTGCATGTATACGTGATTATAGTCTGCAGAATATTTCGCAGTATAACTTCACGATACCATCAGGAACGAATCTAGTCACATAATTCCCCGTTGCATTTCATTATATTATTGGACTTTATCTTTTTTAGTCTACCTGTATTAAAATTCTATATTATTCATGAATATTATACATACTTTGTAATATTTCTACATAACTCTATTATATATTTGAACGTGTGAAAAGTAAAAATCTTTTTCATTAATATTTATGTTACCTTTTTATATATGTACTGCATATTTCTTTAAGATTGAATATTTCTAATGTAATTTATTTATTATAAAAGCACGTATCGTACTCGACATTGTTTATTACGTTGTTAATGCATATATCAGCGTTACAATATAATTTCATCTTTTAATACAATTGTTATCTTGTTTTTATATGTACAATGAACATACATAATAATATATATAAAATCGTCAACCGTGATACCCTAACGAATTGTTTAAGGAAAATAAGTAGTTTTATAACCGATTATCAATTAGAATTATTTCTAAGTAATCCATAGTGGCCACATAATAATTCGGTATAATTAATTATAGAAAGATAGATTTTGAAAGTGAATAAAGTTTTTAAAATGCATAAATAATACAAAATAAAAAAAGCGTATATGCGTGTGCGTGTTCGTATAGCTATGTGTATGGATGTATACGTTCAGAATTGAATTTTATATGACTATTTATTGAAACTAGACTATTACATTCGTATAAATAATAATTTTCGTAAATTTTTCAATTTTTGGTACTTTTCGATCCAATTTCGCGAATATACGCTACGTTCCTGGCACAGCTGTTTCTAAGTTGAGCTTCATACTGTCCTGTTCAAAACCTTGTAATGGGATTTTATATATCATTGACTTTTTTGCCTTTATGGGGACGATACTTTTCCGCAAAAAACTATAATTATATTTTTCAATTACGAGATAAAATACTAGTTTACTTGAAAACATAAAATTTATCTTATTTTATATTTAGTTTAAATTGTTAAAACTGTGACTTGAATGGTTTACTACTACATCCTACACATTATGGTGTGATGATTCTTGTTTAGTATCGATTGTAAATTATAAGTTTGAAATTTTATTTGCTATTATTTATAGATTTAATTCATCCGCGCTTCGTTATCTTTCGATGTAACTAACATCACCAATATGTACTTTTCCTACAAATGTATTCTTTTTTCTATATTGTTTGTGCTATGATTAAGAGGGATTCTATATACGTACATATACGTACGTGCTACTATACATATATGCATTGTTAAGAATTGTTAATAACCAATATCGTGATTCGATATAAAATGTTAGAAAAGGTGTACATATAATAAAGCGCTAAACGTAGCTGATTTATCGGTCATCTTCTAATACCGGTCGTGGATCTCGACAAAGAGCGAGACAGTAGAATGTTCCGTGCAGAGGGTAGGAAGAATCGTGGTCGCGCCAATCCCAGCAACCGCGTCCCTACGGTGGCATGTCTGACATATACATACAACAGTATATGTCCGATAGCGTGATTGTGTGGGTCGAATGAAACAGCGACAGTCTATACTCCTGTCCACGCGAGGTTAGGAAAATTACAATATTCCACGAAGGAGTGTGGCGGCGTGTGTAGTTTGTTGTTCGACCGATAGAGCGTGCAAAGGGAAAGTGGGGGAAAGCGACAGCCAATGGTTTAGGTCGACCGGGGTTGCCAAGGTAACAAGTTAATGATTCGAGCCGCCACTGAGAAATTAGCTTTACTCCTTGGCGGTGTCGCGCATGCGTCTTTCCTTAGAAACCCGTAGCTACGTATCGTACGTTTCGATATAGCAATATCTTACATCTATATCGACTACATCTATGTCCCACCGAATATCGTACGTACATTTCGTTCCTTTGTGTTCGTAGTCGAGTTTCTGTGTGTTGATTCCTCTGCTGTACACAGCTGCGCGATCATGTATACGTGTATGTATATGTATGCGAAGCGAAAGAGTGTCGTATTCTTTGCTACAAGCAAAGCATACACGAGCGAATCGAGTTCATGCATGTACATCGAAACGCAGAATGTATTAGTCATCGCGACGATTGGTCCCCTTCCCACTCCAATCTCTTATTGGCTTCTCTCTCTCCGATTCGTGTTCTCCTCTTTCCTCTTATCTCAACAGATTTGCATCTCTGTCAGTCGATTCGTCCTCTTTTTCCATCGAATTCTCTCTTTGCTCTTTCGACCCCTCTACCCCTGACCTTATTTTCCCCACCGCTTCGCACAATTGTAATTCTACCACGCGTCGCCGCGAATCCTCTTGACTGACTGGGGGCAGGTAGGGGGTAGTGCGTAAGAAGGAGGGGAGTTACCCATCAACATTCATTGTGGATTATAATATTCGATGTCCGTCGATTGAGCATCAGAGGTGAATTAGCGCGTAGAAAATGGAAGCAGCCCCGGGCCCGTAATTACGCCACGCCTGGTTTTTACCATGTTATCACGATATCATTTGAGAATCACGAAATTTCATCCTATCGTTCTTCCTTCCGTTCCTTTCTTCGATTTTCTTTTTCTTAGCTCGTGTACACGTTTTTTCATCTTATAACAAATAGTATATACCATACTTTATAATTTATTCGTTCGTATTGATTTAAACATTTAAAAGCGTTAAACAAAAACCTAACTACGATTCACGCATCGTATCTTGATACTTCATATAACGTAACACAGAAATTAATCGCACTGTAGCATTTAAATATCGCTTCGATCCTCCCGCGGATATTTTCATCGGTTGAATTTTTGACCGGGTTACGGAAATATCCTGTTTCAATTAGACTCTGCCATCCACGAGCTTTAACCGCGGCGAGTAAAAATACTCGTTGCACTAAACTTATCCAATCGCCGATGGGTTGAAATGTAATTCCGTAGTAAAAATTAGAGGAACGTTTAAATTATCACGAACGTTTCTCTCGGAGATCAATCGAGTCGCTAATCACGGAATACGCCACCGGAAATAGTAGACCGGCGCGACACCGGAAGAGATTCGTGCGCTCGCAACGAACGGATCTCCTTGCAGATGATAAAAGAAACGCCAGTAACACCGATGCGAATTACTTTGAATCGACAAGGTGAATCTTTTACAGAATATGAATTCCCCAACGCTGCTTAGGACGCTCTGGCGTATCTCGATATGTCGATTTTTTTCTACGAAACCGGCGTTCACGTGCGACAGATACAAAATGAAAAGAGGCCCGTACGCGAACATTTCCAATGATCACGTGGCATTTTTCAATGAGTTGCTCGGACGAAACAGGGTCATTACGGATGCAGAAGAATGCGAAGGATACAACATAGATTACTCAAAGATCGTCAGAGGTAAGAGAAAACAGCGCTCCTCGTCGATCATTCGGACTGTGCTGTATAAATTTTTACGAATTTTAAATCGAATTTACGTCTTCGTACGAAGTGGTAAGATATCTCTCTGTCGTAACGACGTTCCATGCATCGTAGCAAATAAGTTTTGCAGCGTCTTGCTTGCGAATCGACGAGTATAGTGCATCGAACAGAAAAACAACGTAAGCGCGGACAGATAATAGATTGCTTGGCGTTGAAACGAATTACTTACAGGAAAGAGCACACTCGTATTGAAACCAAAAACTACCGACGAAGTATCTGCCATATTAAAGTTTTGCAACGACAATCGGTTAGCCGTATGCCCCCAGAGCGGAAATACGGGCCTAGTAGGTGGTAGCGTGCCGGTCTTCGACGAGATTGTTATTTCTATGAAGCTTATGAATAAAATCATCGAGACGAACGAATTGGCAGGTTGGTAAAAATTCGAAATAATTCGAACCGATAATACTCCGGGGTACGAAATTGGAAAGTGGGAAAAGTCAGAGATTTCGGACAAAAAGGCAAGGTCACCGACGTTGCAACGGCCTTGTCTAAATGAGAAAATTCGAGAAAGCGAAAGATTCTTTTATCTGGCGATTCTTCGCATTAGGGGTGCTGACCTGTGAAGCCGGTTGCGTGCTCGAAGATTTGGACAATCATTTAGCGACAGTAGGATTAATGATGCCGATTGATCTCGGTGCCAAGGGTAGTTGTCTGATCGGCGGCTGCGTGTCCACGAACGCAGGAGGTTTGAGGCTTCTTCGTTATGGTAATCTTCACGGAAACATTCTGGGTCTCGAAGCCGTGAGTTTCCAAGCTTCCAGAAACGAACCGCGACATTTTCTCGCGAGTGTCCCTATGTTCAGCCGTTTTATTTTAGGTGAAGGCGAACGGGGACGTGGTAGATTGTTTGAATACGCTGAAGAAGAACAACACTGGCTACCATTTGAAACATCTTTTTGTAGGGTCGGAGGGAACCTTGGGAATTGTAACGAAAGTCGCCATTCAATGTCCACCGCTTCCTGCGGCCATCAATGTCGCGTTCTTAGGTATTACAGATTGTCGGAAGTGTCCTCTGTATTTCTACGTAAGAATTCATCGTCCATTGTAGGGCTAAACAGTTTCGACAAAGTGTTGAAAGCGTTTCGTCTGGCGAAAAAAGAATTGGGAGAGATTCTGTCGTCGTTCGAGATGATGGACAAGTTGTCGTTAGACGTTTCCATTGAAGCTTTTGGCCTAAAAAGTCCACTAACATCGAGAACCGACGGTCACGAATTTTACGTGTTGATGGAAACTTCGGGTAGCAACGCGAGTCACGATGAGGAGAAGCTCACCTCATTCGTAGAGAAAGCGCTTGCCGACGATATCATCGAAGACGGTACTCTGACTTCGGACCCCACCAAAGTCAAAGTTAGTAATTATATTTTTTATTTGAAATTTCTTGAAACTATTCCTTCTTGCTTTCTTACTACGTTCTTACTTTAAACATCATTTTCGATTTGTAACGCGTGAATTTTTTCTCTTATATTCTTTAAACTTTTGAAACTTTTGACAATAATTTTGACTTTACGCACTTACGGTGGATTTCTTTTTTCTCTCTCTTTTTTTTTTTACAAAAGATTCATTTCTTTGATAAGAACTAAAAAATATAATTTTTTTTTTAATTAGAATATATGGGCACTAAGGGAACGGATTAGCGAAGGAGTATTACGAGAAGGTTATGTCTTTAAATACGATATTTCTATACCCCTTCCGTCTTTCTATAAGGTGATAGAGGTACTTAGGGAACGATTACGCGATCCACGCATCATAAGAATCAGTGGATATGGACATCTAGGTATATGACTGAACAATTACCTATTAAACATTTTAATTGGTTTATATACGAACGACTTGAAAATTTGTTCGAGCAGCTGAAGACTTTAATGTTAAATCATACTTTTATTTGTTTTCTACCTATTAGGTGATGGAAATATTCACGTGCAGATTTCAATATTGTCGTACGAATCTGACATAGCATCACAACTACAACCTTTCATTTTCGAATACGTGTCTGGTCTTCGTGGTAGCGTAAGTGCTGAACATGGAATAGGATTCACAAAGACAAAATATCTACATATGAGTAGAACTTCTTCTGAAATCAAACTTATGCATGAATTGAAACGGATGATGGATCCAAATGGAATACTTAATCCGTATAAAGTGTTATATCCATTAGAAATTTCCGTATAATAATGGGATAAGTAATATTATAAAATATACGATAAGTAGGTATTTACATTTAGAAATAAATACAATGCTATTAAATAAATGAAACATATCAAATGAAAAAAATAATACATGAAAATAATATCAATCCTTATTTATTATTGTATCTTCTCCTTGTTATAATTATCATTTTTATATCTGTTAAATGTTCTTATTCGTCTTTCATATTTTCTGCGGTAAAAAAGTTATTGGAATTGTTTATTAGTTTAGTCTGAGGAACGTGATTTTATTAAAAAGTTTTTAAATTTTTCGCGCTTATGATTGGTGAATTCTATTATATCGGCCCACGGTAAAGGAACAGATTGTATCCTATTATACCGACTCTACAATTGTTTACTGCATTGAGTATTTGTAAGACTATAGAGAGATCGCTACCATCCAGTCAACATATTTATGAAACGATGTCTATCTTTGGATGAAATGCCAAACGCATAAATCAACGTTCAATATATGTATGTACCTATTCTACTTATATGAATCAGTAGCTAATTTTTCAATTTCTTATTGCGTTCTCTCGAAATTGGCCTCTATGCTAAAATATCCTGGAACAAATTCATTCGTCATCGATTAAAATTGCTCGTTAAATAATATTTTTAGAATAGCAAATATTACATCATCGTACATCGGTGCATCATTGATCTTAAATTTATCCCTGATGACTACTGAATGAGAGTTCGTAAAGATTACTATGGTTACTGAAATAGGAAATCTCAAAAATATTGTAAACAAATACAGCAATAAATTCTTTCGTGTAATCGAATGTTCTGGAAGAAATCATGATTTATACTCTAAGATAACTTTAACACATGCTCATTAAATATAAAAATAATCAAAATATTTTATAATATTTCAGTTGTCATAAAAAATAAAATATTACAATATACTTAAATACGTTATACACGTTATCTAACGTATTCAGAAGATATAATTTGCATAAAAAGTAAAAATATAAGTATGCATGGATTGGAAAATATATAGAAAACATAATGTAAAACGATGTATTTTGAATTGCGTGAAAAAAATAGAGAATACTCGAACAAACGAGAAGCCGTCTAGTGCTAAGAATAAGCATTGATTGGCTAGGATACGGTTGCTAGTAAATTCGAGTAGAAACTTGACGCAAGAAAATTCGAAACGGTTTGCGTCTGCGCATGCACAGTTCGAAAAATCTCGAAAAGCGCGCCACATCAAATATAAACCCCGGCCGGCAGTATTGCGCAGTCAGTTAAAAACTGCAACTTGAAGTGCAAGGTTCGTAGAACGTTCCGAGCTACTAACGAACGACTTTATACAAAACGAACGATTATTTCTTCCTGTGAGTGGTTTATAAAATAAGGATATCCAACGAGAGGTATGTATTCTAACTTTGTTCAATCTCGTCAAAGTTTTCTAGTAATTCAAGTAATTTTTAGATCGTTTTATCATAAACTTGTTTTCCTTATTCTTATTTCCATAGTCTTAAATTGTATTTATAATTCATTATCCATCCTTACGGAAAAAAGAAAACGGAAGAAAATAAAAGTGAATACCTTTAGAGAGAGAAAATGTAATTTGCAGGAATCAAACGTAACGTTGATATAACGTATTATGGATATGTTTCGTGTATCTAAGAATAGATATTCTTGAAATGCGTAAAAACACGGTGCAATTCGATCGGTATTCCAGCAAGTATATACATACTTACTTTTGACGTGACATGCAATGCTTTATTTCTTGATAGAACAATACGAAGTATTTACGTTTGTATATGCTATTCTAACGTCGTCGTCGATGTTAATCTTTTTTATATCAACGTTACGTTTGATTCGAAATTCGTCGTTATTTTCAATTTCCAAGTTTGTTTTGTACTGAATATTTTTAACCTTCATAATCTTCAACTTTTTTTCAATGAAATTGATTCTGATGGCCACACGTTAGAAATTACGCATTTATCTTGTGCAGATCATTCGCATCGATATGGCACTGGTAACTAGAGATCTTTTCCGCAATTGGTGGAGGGATATGGATCGTTATCATCAAGAATTGGAAGAACACTTCAAACGTCTTAGCACCAGAGACGATTTTTGGAAACTACCACCAATGCCATCCTTCAAGGACTTCTTCCAGCCATGGAGGAACATGATAGAAGATTTGGAACATCAAGTTGGAGGTTCGACCACCGTTGAACGAGATGAAAACAAATATCAAGTGATTGTCGATGTACAGCAATTCGCACCAGAAGAAATCACTGTCAGAACAGACGACAAATCTATTACCATCGAGGGTAAACATGAAGAGAAAAAGGATCAACATGGTTACGTATCAAGACATTTCGTGCGCCGATACGTGTTACCACAAGGATACGATATCGGCCACGTTAAACCGAGTTTGTCGTCCGATGGTATTCTCACTGTCACTGCTCCAAGACTCGCTCTACCAGCACCAGGAGAAAGAATCGTACCAATCGAACGAAGTAACGCGCTAGCAATTAAGGCGTAAATAATAAATGATATTATCATTTTTCTTCTAATCGACACTCGTGTAATACATAGAAATTCATCATGAAACTTCTTCTTTAAGCTTAAAAAAATCGCACATATTGAAACAGTATGTTAAAGACATTTAAATGTAAAATTCAAAGTACAGTATCACCCTAAATATATTCTTTATGTATGCAATGTATTTATATTTATTTGTAATAGGTTATGTATCTAACATCTGATTTATTGTCCTGGTAATCTTGTATAAAAAATAGTTTTAAGGTTTTTCAATGTATTGACACGTTTTTCGTAACTTATAACTGTAAATAGTAAAAATGTCAATATATTGAAATGTACAGGAACCGTGGACATAGAATCTATGAATATGTATGAAATACTATGAAAAAAAGGATCAAAATAAATATCATGAATTGAATTTCTATATGACGGCACCATTATACCGATATGTTTAACTGGTAATTTAACCGCATTATTACGCAATTTAATTAATAATATCTATATTCTATATGATTCAATATTACGAAATTTAATTGTACAATGTCCTGCCAAAAATTTGTTATGGACATTATATTTGTAACTATAGTTTAATATACACTTGTGTACACTATTGTATCCTTAATAAAAGTTTTTTTCAGTAAATAAACGTTAAATATTGAAATGAGAAGATTCTTTATCATTAATCTATAACAATAATATATTTTAATACTATGTTTTAATAGAACAAAAATATTTACAAAGCACACAGTGTATTGCGCAGTGTATTTATCACGACCTCTGTCAGTAAACAGATCTTTTTTGTAACTTTGATGGCGTTAAAAAATTGTATCTTCAAATTTAAATAATTTAAATACCGCGTAATGTACTTTATTATTTATGTACTTTATAATAAGTTCAATTTTTACGAAGGACCTCGATTTTCTTCACTCTCTGAAAATGGTTGTTCATCTTGATCCTGAGGCGGCATTAACCCTTCTAAAATCGTCTCTTCCGGAGGAACCAAACCATGAATATGTCTAGTAGCATGTTCCTCTATATGTGGAATATGTTCGTAAATCTCTTTTTCGACGTCCACTTTGTCTAGTTCAATTTGAATACGTCTTTTAAGTGGTCCTTCTATTGCATCCATTATCTGATACCTATAAAAAGATTATTCCTTTCTGAATAGCATTATGAATCGATGGACAAACACGCTAATCGTATACATAGAAGTGGATAAACATCGAGATCGAACCTTAAAAGGTTTGGTAATATATTAATGCTTGCTTCGATTAAGTAATCGACGGTACCAGCTCCATGCACTCTTGCTTGAATATTACCCAATTCAAGATCAAGACCTTCCATGTTCGGCTTTTGCCGAGTGTCCAGGGGCTGGCTTAATTTTACTTGAGCCCTGAAATATTGTATAGTAAAGGTAACTATACCAGCTCTTGATAAAACACCACCAATCACGCTTATTTCCCAATGAGTCTTTCCTTCAATTTCTTGGGTACCAGCATCGATTGTTGCATACACCTTTAAATGGAAGCAAGCAAACAATACTTATTAGAGATGCACCAACGCCTACAAATTAGATTACAGCAGAACCGAGATAATTACGGATCGTAAATGAAATTAATTAGCAAAGCCTGTTTACGATTTACGATGTACGACGTAATAACTGATGTAATCACGCTAATAAATAGACACATTGTGTTGTGTTTACATAATATATCAACAGGTATCGTTCGTGTCGCGTTATTCAATCCCAACGCAGCTGCGATAGAAAAAGTTTGAAAACTAAACTGTTTTGGAAATTATTAAAGCAAATTATTTACTGTTTTGTTCTGTATGCTTAAAGTAACGTTTCCCATTCGGTAAACGCTTCCCAGGCCAGTGATCCAAGTATGAGTCGACATCACTGTGAATATACCGACGGTCTGGCTATAATCCTTCACCTTGAACGGATCGTAGCCTTTTTCAGATATTTGTCTGCGGATCTCGGTTATTAACATATCGAAGGGCGATATAGAATTCGGGAATTGCTGCGGCAATTGTGAGATTTGTTTGTTAGCCTCGCCCCTAAAATATTTGAAAATTTTGTAACCGTTTTTATCTGTAGTACATAACAATGTCAAATTAGATAATCTTTACCTAGCTTTCGTATTTATTTCCTTCAATATGAAAGGTTTAATACTGTCGAAAATAAAGGTGCCTACAGAATTGATCATGCTTTGAAACACAGAGCCCAGGAAGCCCAAATTCTTGAAATCCATGTCTATCTTTTCAAATGTCAAATCCAAATCGATGTTTTGTGCTTGCAGTTTACCATCGCTGGCCACTTCCAGCCTGCCAAGTCCTTTCACGTACACTCCCGACAATTTCACAGTAAAATTACCAGCCGATCGTGATAGCCAAGAAGAGAGAGTATAGAATCCACGAATGTTCAGGTTTTTCATATTTAAAGTCACTGAAATCTTTTGAAAGCATATCAAGATGAAAATCGATATTAATGCGTTTTTTTTTTAGATTCGATGTAGTTGTAACCATGCAATTATTTTTTATTCGTTCTATAATATTCGTGTGAACCAATTTAGCAAAGATTCTAGGATGGCTCGATCATGCGACGCGACGTATCTGTAATTAGTCACCGATGCGAAACGTTTTACATTACAGTCGTATAATTAGCATGTATTTTTTTCGTAATGACAGACGTTCTTAGACGAAGCGATGGATATCTTTTTAAAGAAGAGTCGACGCATAGATAATTGTTCTTTAAATAACGAATGTTATAGACTAATGTTGTCATTTATTGGCCGCTAGTCGGCACTGAAATAAATTTCCGCTTCAGACTTCCAAAGCTTTCGTTTTCAAGATACTGTAAAATTTGTGAATTCATCGTCGATTACATTGAGCTGCATTATCGGCGGTGTTACAAGTAGTTCGCATGTTTACGACTTTTGCATCGAATACATATATATACATATATATATATATATGTATATATCTAAATAAGCTTGGAAAAAATCTCACTTGCATCAAAGCCAGTTCTGATTCCATGTTTACTATCCGGAATTTTGATAAATCGTAAACATTCATTTGTTTGAAGTTCATAGTATACATAGAAAACGAATGCTTCATATCCGGTACTGGCAAGGGATCGGGTATAGGCACACCAGGTAGACCTATCGGATCTTCTTGCTGATAGTGCTTTACAATCGCGCGAATATGATCCTCGAGTCGCTTCTCGCCAAGCGCTATTTGTGCTGTGGTATCATCTTTTCCTAGAAAGCGTTATCACTCGAAGATTGAGTTAAATAATATGAACAATGATGATTACGATTCGGTATACTAGGAGATTTCATCGATCCTACTAATACTGCGCGTAATAAAGATCATAATTATAAATCATAGATTAACAATCGATTTATCTCATAGTTATAAAACAAGTGAAAACTTCTGTTTCGTAAAATATAAAATCACTTACCAATAGAATTTTGAACATCACATTGGCCTATTGCGATAAAAAAGGAAAAAAGAAGAAATAATTTTGGAAGATGCATTTCCGGTTTTGACATACGATCGAAATGAACGACCATGACGAAAAGTACCGATCAGTATGATGTATAGTAGAAGAGGCCACGCACTCGACTGAGATGCGTCAATGAATTTAGTGAACGATATCTCTCGGGTCATTGAAGGGGCGAGGGTCAACTGCTTTATCTGACCCCCCTTGCCCCCTCCCTTATTCTTGCGTTGTTTCCTCCTTAGCTTCTACATACACTACTTCGACAATATCTGTATATTAACGTATACACAATATGTGCGTTTCATTAATGAAGCAACGCATGCAAATGTACGTTAACAAACTTTGGCTTTTCAGAAAGCTAAGTGCTATATGAAATTATCCGCAAAAATCCTGAGAAAAAGATAAAAATATTTCAAGGTTCTAGTAATAAATACATATTTTATATCTTCTAAATCGATTATTAATTTCATTAGATTTTATGAATCTATGATTTTTTGAACTGTAAATGAATAATTGACGTGAAAACTTATTTTCTTTTTTTGGTGGAGTGCAAATGCTGGTTTAACATGTATGTGTTAAGTTTATGTAAGAAATGACAAAAGTAAAGAAGATAAAAATAAGAAGATAGTGAAACTTGGAACTACTGGTAGTATTAAATAAAATTTATTTGTAATTACGTTTTATATCGTTTATTTCCTTTAATCACATATAATATAAGTAATTATAGTTAGGAGTAATTCCTGTTCACGTTCAAGAAACTTTTCCTTTTAGTTTCAATTCTTAAGTGATTAGTTTAACTGATTTTTGATACTTTGGATCTTAAAGTCTATATATAAAATTGAAATTGAATTTTTCTTTGTTATTTAGTTATTTTATTTGGTGTTTAATAAGTTAAGAACAATCATTTATTATTTATGTTTTACGTCTATTCACTTAAATCGAATCGAATCGAATCGAATCGAATTGAATTGAATTATGAGAGGTACGAAGTTAGTAGACAATAGTCCTTTCTCATACAAGATTGTCCAATAGTATTGGACGGTGTATTAGAGATACACAACGCTACAGTTGGTACGATTTGTCAGTGTTGCACCATTCTTGTAGTTTTGAACAAGTTTGAATTTGTAGAATTTAACGTACTCCAACTATTGTGTGTCATTCTCACTTTTTGTATGTTAATTGCATTTTCTTATCTTTTGATATGAGTGATATCGACGATAAATTAAGTAATCATGAAAGAGGTAAAATTAATGATCAGTGTGGACATTTAATTTTCTCTTTGTACCCTATATCATGTAAATGTCAAATCGAAAGTTGCAACATGAAATTGAATGTTGTAGTAATATTGTTATGGAATACATACCTAGATTTTGATTCTTTATTTAGAAGATAAAGTTTTGCAGGAACGGATATCCGTAAATCGGCAGATGAAATGGATGAACAACGTCATAAAACAGTTGCTTATGAATACCTCTGTCATTTAGAGGAAGCCAAGAAGTAAATATGTTGCCAAGTTTTTAATAAATTGTTATTATTCTGCTTACTTAAGAATGACTAAATATTCCTTATTTAATAGGTGGATGGAAGCATGTCTTAGAGAAACTTTACCACCAACGACTGAATTAGAAGAGAATTTAAGAAACGGAGTGTATTTAGCAAAAGTTGCCCATTTTATGGCACCTGAATCCTTGTCTGTTCATAAAATATATGACTCTGAACAAAAGCGCTATGCAGCAGTTGGTTTACAGTTTAAACATACAGATAATATTAACCACTTTTTAAAGTGCTTAAAATCCATGCAGTTACCACTAGTACATGTTTTTTTTACATAAGATTAAATTATTATTTATAATTATATTTACCTAAAATAATAAGAATAATTTTTTAATAGACTTTTCAGCCAGAAACAACAGATATCTACGATAAAAAAAATATGCCTCGTGCAATATATTGTATTCATGCTCTGAGTACTCATTTGTTTAAACTGGGCAAAGCTCCACAAATTCAAGACTTATATGGAAAAGTGAATTTTACTGGTACTTGTGTGATTCTACTATACTGTGAAAAAATCCATTGATCATGTTATTTTGTTACCATTTCATTCTTTCTAGAGGAAGAAATAAATGCTGTTAGTAAGGAATTAAAGAAATATGGAATTCAAATGCCTTCCTTCCAAAAAATTGGCGGCTTATTAGCAAATAATATGGAGATTGATGCAGCAACACTTCATGCTGCAGTAATAGCAGTCAATCAATCTATTACAGAAAAAGTATGGATGTCACTTTTATTTATAAAGTACTTTAAGTAACAATTTGAATAATTAATGAATGAATATTTCATTTTAAGAATAATGAGAAAATATTAACTGCTCTTCAAAATAAAGTAGTGCAGTTGAACAATATTATGCCTTGCTACTGTAAGGAATACACTGATGCTTTGTTTGAAGCAAAGGAATCTAAAGCACAAGCTATGCTTAATAGAGTAAGCAATGATTCTCCTAATCATAATTTCTTTAGTTATATTTCTAATAAGTATTAATAATATAATTTTAACAGTCTCTTAATGATACTTATGTACCAGATGTATATGATGAATTATTAACTCAAGCAGAAATTCAAGGTCATATTAACTGTGTTAATGGTAAGTTGTAATGAGAATTATTATTTTCTAATTATTATTTTTTGAATTATGTTTCTCTTTCTAACTATGCACATCTTTTTTAGTTCAGTGTACTATGAAAAATATAATTCAGTCTATTCGTTGTAAAAGTAATGATTTTATGGATATATTAAAGACGTCTACATTGTGTTTAAAAGTATGTTTTACCTTGACATTCTTATTAATATATTCGTTTATAATTCTTCTATTATCAGTATTATTTTATTTTTTTCAGAATATCATTCACGAGAACGCACAATTGTATAAAGAACAACTAATGCAATTATTAGAAAGCTCTGAGTGGAACAATATATATTCAGAAAGCAATTATCATCATTGGAAGCAACTATTTCAGAAGGAAATTGATAAAGCAAATGAAACCGCACTTAAATCTCGGAAACGTTAGTATTGCATAACAAAGATTATCTTATTAAATGTAATTGTTATTCCAAATATTTTTCTTAACGTAGGTGAGGATTGTCTAAAGCTTTTAAATCTAATATTACAAAATGGTGTACGAGATGATTTCTATGAAGTTCTAAAAAAACCTGATTTAGGATTGAGAGAAAAAATTGATGATTTTGCATTACCGTTATATTATGAAGAGATGAAAATTGATCGTATTGAATCTCAGGTAAAAATAGAATATATAAGATATAAAATAATGTAAAAAATTTGTATTAATAAAAATAATATTCTTAATAGAACGACCTTTCATATAGCGATATTGTAGCCAGTACGCGTGTTTTATCAACGATTGCAGAAATTAGTAAAGCTGTAGACACGGGAAATCCAGATTTAGTTTATCAAGCATTGACAAATCCAGATTGCCATGTTTCTGTGAGTTTATATTTTTATAATTATAACTGTAATGAGTAATTATTTTTGTGTACATATACATATATATATATACATATCATATCTTAGGAATTAGATCAAGGAAATAAAGTAAAGTATTATAGAGCATTAGCAGCAGTTCGATGTAAAAAGCAGGCAGCTGATGAAGAATGTCCTTTATTAACATATATCGATATTCAAGACTGCATTGATGCTGTCAATCAACAGTGCCAAATTGATGATGAAGGTATATTTTGTGTAAACTGTGTACATCTATGTAAATTATACAATATTTTTAATTTTTTAATGTCTTGACAGTAATACAAGTTCTACGTCAATTAAACTCTGCTGTCGTAGAAAATGACCGAAATGGTATTATAGCTGCTTTAAAAAATTCTGTTTTAAAATTACAAACTTCTGTTTCACCAGAAGATGTATCTCTTTATTTGAAATTATTTAAAAAATGCCTCGAAGAAAAACATATTGATGGTTCTGAATTGTGGCTAGAAGATGTAGAAAATGTAACAAAAGTTGTTAATACAGAATCTTCAAATGTTAAAAATGGTACAATGCATGCATATGTTATTTATTTATTATTATGCTTATAGTGCTTTAATAATATTTTTCGTTTTTTTTGCAGTCTGTAAATTTTTATCAAACATTAATATTGGATTAAAGCAAAATGATATGTCATTTATACTTCAATGCCTTCAAAAATTTGGTATTAAAATACCAGAGGAATATAAAGCAAATTGTTATAAAACCTTATACGATTTAAAAAATATGAAGGTATAATTGTATAGTAAACTATATATTTAATGCAGAATGTAATTTAATAATTTTCTTCCATATTTCAGAGTGAAAAGTACAATTGCGAACTTGTTCGTTATGTTACTCATAAAAATAATGAATCCTATTTAGATTTAAAGAACTACAATTATACTTGGGATCGTCCAAAAAATATGACGGAAACATTTCATATTGATATGGAAGACATAAAAGTATTGTACAACTAAAAGATTTAAGCCATTTAAATCAAAAAAATGTTAAAAGGTATATCTGTTCGTTATTTCCAGGAATTAATAAAAAGCATTACATCAAGAAAACACAAAAAGTGTAAAATAAATAATCAGATAATCTGGTTCCAAGCTTATGCCCGTGGATATTTATTGAGAAAAAAACTTTCTAATAGGTTTACATATTTTTATAATAATGTAGATAAAATTATTCGAATCCAAGCTTGGTGGAGAAGTATAGTACAGCGTAAACAATATATGAAATTACTAGAAGATAAAAAAAAATATAATGAAGAAAAATCTCAAAATACGTCTTTGAAAGTGGAAACTAAATATGCAAACATATTGGATTATTATAGAAAACATGTAAATGATCCATTTCTTTTTTGTTACAACTTTATATATGATGCATTGAGAGTCGAATTAGTTTATTTAATATATTATACTTTTTAGGAAGAAAAAATTATAAAAATACAAGCTTTGTGGCGGAGTCGTGCCGAAAGACATGCTTTCCGTTCATTGTTACATAAGGAAAAACCACCATTTCCCGTAGTTCGTCATTTTTCTGCGATTTTAAATTTTAACGCAGAGGATTATGACAAAGACTTAGAGTTACAAGTATAAGTGTTTAATATTATAACGATAGTTCAATTATTTATATTCTATAGTGAATTTACTGTTACAGAATTTAAAACTCGAAGTTGTGCAAAGTATACGACACAACCAGGTTTTATCCCAACAATTGGATAGTATGGATATAAAAATTGGTTTACTTATACAAAATAGAATTACACTACAAGTAATGTTTAAAATAAAAAAATATATTGAATTTAGACTTGATTAAAAATATATCTACAAGACTATAAATTTTAGGATGTTGTAGCCCATGGAAGGAGCTTAGAAACTCTTGCAAAGCAAAAGCATTCCAACAGAGATCAAAGAAGCTCTTTATCGGATGGTGTTATTTCACACAAAGGCTTAAAATCATTAACTAAAGAAGGTCGAAAAATGTTGGAAGGATATCAACATTTGTTTTATGCACTGCAAACTAATCCAAAATACTTATCAAAACTTTTATTCCTCTTACCTCAAAGTAAAACAAATAAGTTTCTCCAAAATGTGATTTTAACATTGTTTAACTTTGGATCAAATATCAGAGAAGAATATTTGTTATTAAAATTATTTGGGAGTGCATTACAAGAAGAAATCAGGTATAGTGACCATTACATAAAAATATGATATGATGAATATAAGTCAAATGTAAAATAACTAATAATTATAATTTAATATATAGATGTAAATTTCAAAAACCATCTGAAGTCGTTACCGGAAACCCTCTTGTCTTGAAAATGGCAGTAAATTATGCACGGCAATTAAATGGTCAAAGAGCTTTGAGGCAAATTGTTGGACCAATTATTGAAAAAATTTTAGCCGATCGTACATTAAATATAGAAACGAATCCCATTGATATTTATAAGTGCTGGCGAAATCAGTTAGAAATGGAAACAGGAGAAACATCGTAAGTTTAAAGCAAATATGTAAGTCAATGTTGTTTTATAATCATTTGTTTCAACAGGAATTTGCCTTATACGGTAACACAACAACAAGCTTTAGATTATGAGCAAGTACAAATTAGATTAAATAAAGGAATAGAATTATTACAAAGTACTGTTTTAGAATTTTTGACTAAAATAACTGAATCACGAGATTTGATACCATATGGAATGTTATATATGGCTAAAATTTTAAACGACTCCTTAACTGAAAAATTTCCAAATGCTCCAGAAAAAGATATTTTGAAAGTAGTGGGAAATTTGATTTATTATCATTTTATAAATGCAGCTATTGTAGCTCCAGATGCTTTCGATATAATTACATTACCAATTGATAGATCATTATCAAATGATCAACGAAGAAATTTAGCGAGTATTGCAAAAATATTACAATTTGCTGCTTCTAAGAAAGGGGTAATTACATTCATTTTAATAATCATAATCTTTAGAACTAAACAAAAGACACACATTTTATATAAATTTTTGTTTTAGTTTGGTGAAGAGGCCACACATCTAGTTTGTTTGAATCCATTTATAATTGAATGCCATGAAAAGTTTAAAAAATTCTTCCGTTATTGTTGTCAAATTGAAGATCTAGAAGAACATTTTTGTATACACGAATATACGGAAGCCACACTCATTCAGAGACCTGAGATTTATATTTCTTTACAAGTAAACGAACTGTAATAATCACGCAAAAATCGGAAATTTCTCATTATTAATGTTTTTAATTATATTACTTACAGGAAATTTGTGACACTCATTGTCTTATGTTAGAATATCAAGATCAGATAGCATCAGATCCAATGGATTCCTTACATGATTTATTGGATGATTTAGGTCCTGCGCCAACTGTTGCATCTTTACTTGGAATCTGTAAGAAATAATTTATTATCATTCATTTTATTTAATCGAGCCTAATATGTTATATTACAATTATTTATTAGCTGATGTTGCTTGTGAAGCGAATTTAATACGCTTTGGGAAAATGGAAGTATGTCTGGTACTCACGAATAAATTTCAAGTACCAGAAGACGAAGACGCTAGTTTGAACAAGCTCTTCATAAAAACGAAAGAATTATTGGTTTCTGTACTGCAGTTCTTAAAAGGTCAAACATTAGTTAAAGCTCTAGAAGTTCCTGTATGTTCTCCTGTGCAAAAAAACCTACACGACGTAAAATGCTCCAGCTTATCGCCTACTTTAACTACTATTCATAAGAGGTATATAGTATATAGTAATGAAACAAATTATTAATTATTAAACAAAAAAAAAAAATAAAAATTTATTTACAGTTCATCGTTGAATGATTGTAAGCTTCAGTTACGGGCGTATCTTAATAAACTCGAACTTGACGGATGGGTCAGTCGAGACGATGGGTATCAAAATATTATAACTGCAGTGGCCAGAGATCTTTGTAATAAAGGAAAATATCGAATTATTCGGAATAAAGAATTACAGACTTTACGAACAACTAAACAAAGACTGGAAGAAAAATGCAAATATTACCAAGAACAAGTAGAGTACTATAATGAATATATACAACGATGTTTGGAGAATCTACACACGGGCAAAGGGTATGTATATAATTTTTCCTTACATTTCATACTTGTAATGGATACAAATTGTTTACAGATCTTTGCAAGCACTTAAAGCCAGTCAAAAAAATAATCAAGTTAAATTAAGATCTAAGATGACACTGAAATATTCTGCGGCCAAACTACAAGAAAAAGGAGTACTGTTAGAAGTTGATGGACTTCCACAATCGCAGTTTAAAAATGTAATTTTTGAAATAAGTCCAACAGAACATAGTGGTCTTTTCAGCGTGCGTTGTAAATTTATGGGAGTAGAAATGGAAAAGATTGATATCGACATACAAAAATTACTTGAGTTACAGTTTGAGGGTGCACCAATTATGGATATGTTTGGTAAAGCAAAAGTTAATGTAAATTTGCTGTTGTATTTATTAAATCGAAAATTTTATGGTAAAACTTGAAAAGAAGAGAGGATTAAATTATGTTACTTATATAGCTATATTAATATGAAAATTATGCACTTGTGCAATGTCCTCTTGCAATTATGAGCTTTTAAACAAAGATTTGTCACATATTTTCTTATAGTTCGTGAAAGTTTTAGATTTGATTTACAAAATTCACAATTACTGTATAACAATTTTTAAAATATGATTAATATTTGTAAATAGTTATATTTAGAAGAATCTGACTTTTTTAATACAAGATTTCGTGGTATGCATGTATCTGTTATTGTGAATGACCAGTATAACATAACAAGGTATAGAAAAATTTTACGAGATCTTACTAATTTATATATAATGTAAAACTTGCCTGCAATGATTCAATTACTTCTAATTTCATGTAATAAGATATATTTAACAATAATACACAAAGAAGTCTATGGAACAAAAGCTTTTAAATATGATTAGAAATCTTAGAAGAGAGAAATATATATTTTTTAAATTTTATAAAAATAAGTAAACTAACGGTAGTAAATATCACCTACTGCTAAGATAATACTCTTTTTAAATTTATTTGTATAATTAAACCTAATTCCATCGATGTGTACCACTCGTCATTTTGTCCCTCATTTTTATAATGGATGTATCGACTAATTGTATATATATATATCTTATACGAATATAAATATTTTTACGTTGCACCGTTAAAATAAGATAAGGCATATTCTCAGAAATTTTTTAATGAGAGCAATAGGTTGTCTATTATTATCAATATGTTTTATAATGCTATACATGTAATTTATATCATCCTTTAAATATTAGACAACCTAGTGTTCTTGTGCATTTTATAAAATCTAAAATCAAATCGTTTGAACACAAATTTTGACATTTCTATCATATGCGTGTTAGAGATACAATAAATTCCATTTTATAAAATATACTACATAAAGGCCTGTTTAGTGGATATTGGCAAAAAAGCCTGCACATTTAAACTGAAAAATATAAAACAAACTAAAAAATCATACATCAATATAGCTTTTGTATAGAGTTGGTTATATATTGTGTTAAATCTTTGCATACTATGAGCTTGCATATTTTGTTATCAAATATCATCGAAGCGTATCTAAAATAAAACAAAATATCAAGAACAGTTGTTGAAGCATAAATGTTTTTGCTTTTATTACGTTTTTGTTTTGTTACAGAGTATATGAGAGCAATTTGATTTTTGATATTATTACATTAAAATACATGTACGTGCGTGTAAGAAAATTTCGAATTTTAAATTTGATATCTGTAGAACAAAAGTTTATTTTATCTCATATAGGTCATATTATACATACATATTATCTAGATATAGTATGCAAGCTTGTATCGTGTACTTGGTAATATGTTAGTACAGAACTTTTTCCGCTTGTAATTATAAGACATTAGTAATTACAAAACGTAGAGTAAACCATCCGCATTTATCTCACGCGCATTGTATTATAAATATTTATTTTTTTTTACATATTCGTTTTTCTCAAAGTTTTATTTTTACTCAACTTTATTATACAAATCTGCCTTTACATAACTTACGTGACAGATGCTAACATCCAGGTACTATGTCACGAGGTATCTTGAAAGACATTTTTATAACTTATGGAGCATAAAATGTCTGTAATATCAGATTGAAGAGTTCTTTTTCTCTTTCGTCGAATGAAATATTTCGTATTTTTAATATAATTGATTATGTGCAAGCAATACAGTTCATTAAAGCCTCCACGAAGCAGGCCATAAAGTGCATTTCATGTATTATTAACTGTGTATTACATATATCACCATATTATTAACTTTGATAATAAATAGCATAGTAACATTAATTTTTCTTAATAAATGTTGGTTCTTTTCTAAATATGTGCACACATTGGGACACAACATTTGATATAGTATATTCAGTAACTGTTATCGTTTGTTTAAGATATTGACAAAATTTCTAAATTTCTGTTGGGCATCTGCCATCTGTGCTAATGTTTCCTCCATCATATTGCGCAATTTTGATAAATCGGGCATTTTATCGCACGATTCAATATTTAACAGTTCTGTAAAGAATTGCTCCCAAGCAGCTTTTTTAGCATACCTGTATTTTTAAGTAAATCTTTAATGTATCATACCCTTTACAACTTTATAACTAAAAAATACTTTTGTTTAAATATAAATACCTTGGTATTTTCGATGTGATAAACCAACGACCACCAATATTCGAAACTCTCATATAATTACCAAATAGTAAGCAATGGCTTGTCGCTGCTAAACAATACAGATCAGTCTGATACGTCCATGGTTTTCCAGTTTGCATTTCGATACACGTAAAATCTTCTGTTTTTATGACCTGAGTAAATGTCGTTTTTTCTGGTAATAGACTCATATCTATACTACATCCAAAATCTATTAACTGTATCGTCGGCCTTACATCTTCCGTCGGTCTAAAATTATATTTATAAATGTAACACGGTAGATTTGTTTCATAAAATATAAATATATCATGTAAATATACATACAAACGCATTAAGAGAAAATTGTCTGGTTTAATGTCTCCGTGGATTATTTGACATTTGTGTAAATATTCCACAATTTGCAATATTTCAATCGTGAAAAATATAGCCAAATGTTCTAACAATGGTTTTCCCGTGGTAATTTTTATTTGATTTGTTACTGCTAATAATGTTCCAAATCTGGAATATTCTGAAACTAATACACTACTATTATTCGCGACGTATGCCATCGAGACATCCATAAATCCACGTAACTAGAAAAAGAATTATTATTTATTATTTATTAAAGTCGTTATTTATGAATACTATAAATAAATATTTTACCATATGTGGGTTAGTAAGACGATTTTTTATTTCCCTAGTGATATAAAACTCCCAAACCCAAGCAGGTTTTTGAGTTTTCAGGGCAACTATTTGACCTGTTTGCAAATTCACTGCTTTGAATACTGTACCGTACGTTCCCTTTCCAAGGCACTTTCCCAAATCGTACGCTTCAGTACCTAAATACGTGAAACAAGTAAAGGTAAGAAGTATCGAAACAACGAAAAAATGTTTCTATCTGATGTTTTTACATCGAAATACACTGACCAAGCGTAATCATACTAGAAGGCACAAGCTTATTTAAGTTAATATTTAATCTCACATATCCCTCTGCATGATATGGCTGAGGAAATTTTATTTTTTTTAAAAGACCAGTTATCAAATTTCTATCGAAAGGATTTATATTCCCCGAAGGTAATTGGAAAGTTTCTTCCTCAGCTTCTTCCATTGGTTCGTGGTGCTCTTCACATTCCATTGTATCAACTTTCTCTTTTTGTTCTATTTCGTTAAGTTTAAAATTAATTGATTTTCGTAGATCACAATTCTTCTTAATTTCAGAAGTAATTTGATCCACGTTACGTTGTACCGTACGCGGACTTTGAGCGTGCACAGCTTGAATTTGGGTTTGTAATTTTTGTTCGTAAGGTTGGTTTGCAGAAAGAGTAACATCTTTTATTTCATCTTCTCCACCTTGTTAGATAAAAGATCTTCCGTCATATACAAAGAATGTTACAATAAATAAAAAAATGTTAATATATTTGATTAAAATACCTCTAGTAATACTTTGTTCTTTTATAGGAACCAGATCTTCTTTTGTTAATGTAAAGCCCAATACAGTATTTCTTGTATGGGTACTGCTGCCAGAACTGCTTGAAATATATTCTCTAGTAGATTCTAGTATGACACTCAACTTGTCTTCAGTTTCTGCATTTGGTGCCTCTGAAGAGCTGTAAATGAGATATGAAATAAATATAAATTGGAATGTTGTTGTACTAATTAATTATGTAATTAAAAAGTTGCATACGGTAGAGGTGCAGCACACTGATTTGGATATTGTGAAGTTCCTTCTGCTACTTTGTAAGACTGCCTAAATTGATTAGTCATAGGTGTAGAACTTGTTAATTGTGTATTAAATGCTTCTGTGTAACAAGTATCATTATTTCCCGTCAATGGACTAATACCAAGACTTTCGTCAATATATACGTTATTTTCATCTGGTGCTTTTGGCGTCATATTTTCTTCTAGTGGTCCATTATAATCAACGACGATAGCATTTTCTTTATCTTCGGCACTTTCAAGATATTTAATATCTCTGCGATTCATTCCTGGAGACTTTATATACGGTAATTCGGGTGGCATCCTGTATGGTTTGCTAGTTTCAATGTCTAATTCGTTATATGGGGGATAATGAAGCTGCTTTTGAGGCTCTACATTTTGTTGTATTAAGGTAGATTCTAGCTGTGAAGGATACTGCTGATAAGCAATGTCATTGGGCATTATGGTGCCATAAACTTGTTGAATATGTTGTATGTGTTGATGTGCTTGGTGTGGCTGATGGTGAAGATGTTGATTATGTGATGGTTGATGTTGTTGAGGATGAGATTGATGATGTTGAATCTGACTATGAGACTGCAAGTGCGAGACATGGGGAAGAGTATGGTGATGAGAAATCACGTGAGCTTGTTGATGTGCTTGAATTAATTGTTGATGATGCTGTGAATGATGCAGTCGGGAATGAGGTTGTTGTACTTGTTGCTCATGTACTTGTTGCTGTAATTAATTATTTTAAGAATTAGTATAATAATTTCCTACATATAAAAATCTTTCTTTATATATAACTTATATTATACCTGCATTTGATATTGGTATGTATTATGTAATCCGGGATTACTATAAGAGTTTTGATGTTCTTGATTAGAATAACTTTGATGAGCAGAATAATTCTGGTGATTTTCTTGATCATTATAAGGTTGTATGTTATATCCCGAATGATGTTTGCTGTTTGACATTGCATGCTGCGTCATTGAACTATCCATATGTATATCAAAAGATAATTTGGTCTTGGCATCTGAAATTCTAGGTGTCATAGGAGTACGAAAATTAGGCGTTGTAGGTACTGTATCCGGAGAGCGCCACATGTCTTGTACGACTGACATTGCTTCTTTCGTATTAACGGTAAGGCTTTGTCCGAGTAAATGTTCTTCAGGCTCAGTGTTTAATGATGATGTATGATGTTGATGCATAAAACTAGACTGTAATTTTTGTTGCGAATTCAATTCTGCTTCCATTCTCTGAGCTTCGAGTCTTTCTGCTTCGATCCTTTCGGCTTCAATTCTTTCTGCTTCTAATCGTTCTAATTCACGTTGCTCTGCCTTACGCCTTTGAGTTTCTAATGCTTGAGTTTCAGCTTCATACTGCTGTCTTTGGAGTTCTTGTTGTTCAGCTTGAAGTCTCTGTCTATCCAACTCAAGTTGTTCGGCTTCCCTAAGTTGTTGTTCTACTTTCCTTTGTCTCTCTGTTAACTCTTGTTGTTCAAATTCTTGCCTCTGTATTTGCAATTCTTGTAAAGATACATTGTGTCTCTGATGTTCAGATTCAAAACTTTTATGCTGCACTTGATGATCTGACACATCATGCTTTTTATCTAAAGTTTGTGCTCTATAAAATATTGATCACAATTATTCAAAATAATTTTATCATCTAAATAATTATTAACAAAAATAAATTACCTTTGTAAATACAACTGGGCTCTTACTTCCTCCATACTTTGATCCATATTATTAGCATAAACTAATTCTTTGGGATAATGTGGCCTTAATATAATATTTGGATTTGGAGGATCTGGCACAAATACAGGCACAGTTAAATGCTCTGGGTATTTGCTACCATCAAAAAAATATGTATGGTTTGGAAATAATCTTAGATTGTTTGCATCAAAATCATCTGGTTGATCCTCGTGAACTAAGATTTAAGTAACAATAAAATGCATAAAAAAAAGCGATCTTACGCATTAGTAATATTATTTTGTTGTAAATAAAATTGCACCTTTGAAAGCTAACTTTGTACTAGGTGTCATTAACGGATATCGTCTACCTCCACCATTCCATGGGCCAGGTTTAATTGTATTTTCTTTATGTATTGTATCTTCTACTGGTACATGATCTAATATACTTGAATTTTTCATTTCAGCTGGCATATCATCCTATAGAAACATCTCGATGTATTTCTATACTACCGTATTTTGAATATCTTAATACTTTTATACCTGATATACTTGTATCCTGGAATTTGGCCGAGTGTGATGCATCGTCGATGGAATTTGTGGAACTGTACCAGGAAAGTGTTCGCGTACTCGATGTCCAGTACGTATACTACCAATTCTTTTCCCAGCTTTTATTGCTTTTAAAGAACTAAAAGCCTGACGTTGTTCAAGCAATGATACTTCATTACGATCATCCGTACGTCCTAATGTTTTACGCGCAACTGCGAGTTGGAAGTTTCTACAATGGATGAAGTGCATGTTATTGTGTTAATAATTTTGTTAGTATTTGTATGTTTTGTGATTAATACTTGTGCGCATAATCTAATTCGTCTTGTGGTTCTGCTAAGGCAGATAAACCCATTAAATAAACTTCATCGGCACGTTTGTAATCTTCTATCTGTTCTAATTCAAAAGCCCATGCCCTGTACATATCTGCAACCATAGTCCCAATTCCATTGTTATGTAAAAGTTGATACAATTCTAATGGATTTTTTTGCATACTTATCTGCAACCAAATGCTTATTTTATAAAATAACAAGAGAGACATTTCTTTAACACAAAATATGTTTTAAATATCTTACATAATTAATCCAAAGACGTATATATCTACGATCTTGGTGATATTTGGTCTCTTTTTCAAATATAGCTAAACATTGTTGCAAAAGTTTCCCAATATGTGACTCATGTCCACTTTTTGGGTAACTTTGTTCTACCCAAAGTATATATTCATACCAACTTTCTAAAGGATCATCTCCTTCATAATTTTTTATTGCATCTTCATACATCCTAAAAATATAACATGAAATTACTATTTTAGGATATAATGAGATAATCATGATAAATTATAGAAAAACTTTACTTTGAAAACTATTAATTTAATCATAATTCAATAAAAGGAATTGTTAACTGTTAAACTCACTGTTTTTCTTGTAAGAGTAATTGTTGAACATCTGCATCCTCTTGTGCCCTTAATGCAGTTCCTAACTGTGCAGCATTTCGTCCATAACGTAATGGTTGAATATTTTCTTTACAAAGCGCAATAACCGTAGCAGGATCCATTCTTAATTCTATAATTTCTTAATTAAATCACCTTATATTCTAAAAATAAAAAGATTGAAATAATAAAAAGTTGATAGATTATTTTTTAAATGTCTGTATTAAAGGTATTTCAAACTGTATTCAAAAATTGGAACAATAGAAATACATGTTAAATTTTAAATGACTCATTATTCAGTGTGTCACAATGCAACATATTAGTGATTATATATTGTTATAAAGTGTGAGAATGTAGGAAATCGAATAGATTTTAAGTCCGTAAGTACTTAATCCATAAAATGTATTCAGTTAAACATAATGCAAACAGTCATTCAAGCTATGAAATAGTAGGGCAAAGCGTAAGCAACGTCTTTTTAGGAAACACTTAACCTTTCACACGTACTAAAACTTTGCATAATATTCTTCGAATCGCGGCGGACCTTCAAATTTGAATAAATCTAGTCTTGATAACTCCAATAAGGACGCTATCAGTCTAGGTTAGGTTAGTTTTTCATTTAACGGCTACGGCCAACAACGGTTTTTCACTGTCTTCTGCTACGCTGTGCTTTAAATGATGCAAGAGTTACCGTCCCACTAATCACGAATTTTAATTGGATCTACTATGCGAAATAATTGAGAACTGATGCAGCCAGAGATTTATCGTGCTTAATATAGTTTTCACGCAAATCTCTGTTGAAAATTACCAATAGGACAGCTGTTGCAGAGGGACTTCGCATGATCTTCGAACTTCCACTTCGTCACTGTTTCTATAGTAACTTGGCAGATTGGTCCAAAATTGGTACGCCAGTGATCTTATCTTTTTCCTTTTTATGATTATTATGAAAATTCATTTCAAATCATTTGGAAGTTTCATTAAAAATTTTTATTTATCAAGACATATCATTTAAAATACACATACTTACGTATTATATATAAGAGATAGTATAAAATTTACTATATCTTCATGCTGCGAATGCTATTATTAAATAACTTTGACTCTCATTTCATTGCATAGAAATCGATTTCTTTTTACTTTTCAGCATGCGGCTCTAACTTTCAATTTTAATCAAAACAAATGCAATATGAATTCTTTATACTCTTATATACATTTTTTACGAGAATTAACAAAATTATTAATGAAATACAACTATAATTATGTACTCTTTTATACATTTGTACAGTACGCGCTTTTTCGATTAAAAACATTAATTGATACAAAATATAACTGGATTATTTTGTCTGACTTTATTCTGAAGAATTTAATAAAACAATTTTATAATGAAAAGAATTATTATATAGACTGTAATTCTTGTTTATTGGCAAACATAAAATATGTTAGAATTACTACACCAACTTGGTTTTATATATGTTCTACAGTATCTATAAAAAAATACAAAGTTTTAGTTGTACCCTTAAATAACACTGATGAAATTGAAATATTTACATCAAATACTATGAAATATAATATAGAAAATGCATTGCATTGCACTATTGATAAATGTTTTTTATGTAAGTACAAAATATATTTTAATGGACAAGTAATTATGAGAATTTGATAAAAAATCAATTTTTCCAATCTTTTTCAGTGCCAGCAAAAGATGACACTATTAACTTTGCTAGAGAAGCCAAAATTTCTATGATTTCTAATCAATATGAAAGCACAGATAATTTAATAAGTACTTTATTAGAAAATTATTTCTCTGAACCTAGATTTTTAAGAAAAAATGATTTATTTAGCATTAATATAAAGGAATATATATTGGACCAAATGTATTTGCATACCAATCCTTTACTGTCTGTAATATATTTTAAAGTCAATTCTATCATCAATGATAATAGAGATTTTACAGATAGTGAAATTTCTTATATTTTATATGGAGAAACCACACTCATTCAGGAACCGGATATACATAGTTATCTACCTCAAAAACATTTTATTTACAATCAAACCAAAGAGAAGTATGTAAACTCGTATCCATCAAGTTTAGCAGCACCTCTGGAACAATTAGAGCGTTGCATTTTGCCATTTATTAATCATGGTAAAGATTAATGTTTAAATATCTAATTGCATCTAAGTAATATAAATTAGATATTAAATGCTTTATTTCTTAAACAGATATACAATTATCAATAAAGCCAATATTTCTTATTAAGGGTGCACAGGGTTTAAATAAACGTAAATTAGTCCAAATATTGGCTGAAAAAATAGGTTTAAACTTTCTTAATACAGATTTTGCTGAAGTTCAAGCTTTAACATCAGCAAAGACAGAGGCTAAATTACGTATTGTACTGCGTAATGCTGAACAATCTGTACCATGTATCCTGTGCTTAAATAATATAGAGGTACTTTGAAGATATTTTTGTTAATTTATTTGCAAATATTCTAAGATAGTACTTGTAGGTATTTGGAAGAAATTCTGAAGGTCAAAAGGATGAAAGAGTGATATCAACCTTTTCCAACGAAATAAATTCATTATATAATAAATATTTAAGATATCCAGTTATTATAGTAGCTACTACAAATGAGTCTGATATACCGGCTGAACTAAACAGAATTTTTATCGAAACGATTCACGTGAAACATCTAGATCAGAATGAAAGAACGAATTTAATTTCGTGGTTACTCATGAAACGAAATCTCAATCATCAGGTCAATTTATCAAAAATTTCTGGGATGTGTTCTGACTTTCGATATTCAGACTTATCGACATTAATACTCAATGCCGTAAAATTTCACTGCAAAGATAGTACTAAGAATTTGAAACCATTAACACTTTTACAAGAAGATTTTGATAAAGCTTATGGTACACTTTTAATGCTGTAAAAATAATTATTGTTTACAATATATCAGCTTTAATTCGTTCAATTTCATTTACAGAATACATGCAATCGATATATACAGATTGTAAAGGTGCACCGCGTGTACCAAAAGTTTATTGGGAAGACATAGGTGGTTTAATGAAGCTGAAACATGAAATCATGCGGCGAATTCAGTTACCTTTGATGAACACTTTAGGATTCGGACAATCTGGTCTTCTCTTGTATGGACCACCAGGAACCGGAAAGACGCTTCTTGCTAAAGCTGTAGCGACAGAGTATCAGCTTCACTTCTTATCAATTAAAGGTCCTGAAGTGTTGAATATGTATGTCGGTCAAAGCGAGAAAAATGTTAGGCAAGGTAAAGTAATGAAAATACGTATTAAACATATATCTGAAAAATAAAAAATGTAACATCGTAGTGTTCGAGCGGGCAAGAGCAGCAGCACCTTGTATAATATTCTTCGACGAATTGGACTCGTTAGCACCCAATCGTGGACGAAGTGGAGATAGCGGAGGTGTAATGGATCGTGTGGTATCCCAATTACTCGCTGAAATGGATGGTCTTGACTGTTCCAGTAGTATATTCATTATAGGAGCCACAAACAGGCCGGATCTGATTGACCCAGCCCTTCTTAGACCTGGTCGATTCGATAAATTATTATATGTAGGGATTCATTCCGATCGTGATTCACAATTTAATGTGTTAAAGGCACTGACTCGTAAATTCAAATTCCATGAAAATGGAGAAGAATTAGAAAAGTTAATATATCAATTACCTGAACACACAACTGGTGCAGATTTGTATTCTATCTGTTCAAATGCATGGCTGAACGCTGCGCGAAGAGTTTTAAGTAATTATCACGATAACTCTAACGATATTAAATTGGACGAATATGTTAGCGTAGAATTGGAAGACTTTTTAAAAGCCGCACACGAATTGATTCCATCGGTTAGCAAGGAAGAAGCAGAAAGATACGAAAAAATGCAGATAGAATTATCTTCTGTATCGTGATGTACCCAATTGTCTTTTAAGCATCAGGTAAAACATCTTCCAGTCTTATAAACGACATGTTATTTTTATTTGGAGAAATATGTAAAATAATTTTTACAACGAATAATTCAATCAAGAAAGATATCTACCTTCTATTCTAGGTATTGCACCAAACGGTTCATCTTACATGCTAGTGCGCGATAGAGGACGTAGTAGTACCGATTGATTTTTTTCGAGAGAACGGTCTTCAAAATGATTGTAACACGTTACAGTACATACCAATCTCAAAATAGTATACAATGTAGAAAAATAGAGTAGCTGAATTCATCGAGTACCTATATCGGACTACGAAATTTTGTAACAGAGGCTAATAATTCTTTTCGCAAATGGAATTGAATGATTATTTTACTACACTTGTTAATAAAGTATGTAAATAAACATCTATTTTTGTTAAATATAATCATTGTGTAAGTTTGTAGGACAAATCGTATCCATTTAAATGACCGTTATTTTATTTATGAAACAACGCTATTCACATTCTTGCATTTTGCAAGCGCAATACTGTGATTCTTGTCCAATTTTTTTAAACATTTTAATTGCCTTCTCCAAAATATACAGTCTAATATAACGAATTGTTCCTGTTTTACAGGCGGCATTTAACAACGTACTTCATTCGATTACAGAATAACGACATTCCTTTGGTATGATCGCGAGGTAGGATCGATTCCAATGTAATTTGTCCACGACATTGAAGTGTGCTTCGTTTTCTTCATCGTTCACGACGACAATATTTAATTATTACACGGAAAGAATTAAGTCTTTCTTTACAATTGTTAAGATATGACTTGATACGACAAAGAAAAGTCACAGAATTTCAAAGAATCGTCGTTAACCGTAAGTTCAATTATCTTATAGGGAGAGGCTTTACAATTACGAGTATTTTTATTTTTGAACTTTCGTAGATTACTCAAATCAAAACTATTAAAAATAGTTTCAAAAGCAAATCGCATGATCCTAGTATTCGGTTCTTTCTCTTCACACTTTTCTTTCTAAATATAATTAAATATCGATTAACAATTTTCACCTCTCATGCATCGATGGGTCTATTCAGTGCAGTCGAAAATTATTAAAACATAAGTATCACATTTGATAAATAACGCTAATCACTACATGCGATCGACGAAACATTTCATACAGTTAATATCAATTCTATGGAGCACATGAAAAATATTCAAGGGTATTTTGCATCGGATTGGAACGAATATAACTTGCGCGTAGTTAAACTCGATTTATATATTATATGTATATGAGGTATTATTTCAAATATTTTGTAAAAATTTGATCTGAATATTCCTTTTCTCAAGGAACAAGCAACGACAAATACATATGTGGATAAAAAAGGGAGAATCGTTTAAATTAGCTTATTAATAAATTTGGCCACTGTACAATCGTGTAATTGCATGCAGATGCTCTTTTTAAAAATGTATATATAAATCCTTGTCTTAAGTATTTAGATTGAAAAATGTAGTTATTGGAGAACTACGTAGGGAAACATGTGGTAGCAATTTTCGCTTGCATCGATCGCGGGAAACGAAAGACTTTGTACTCAGCGGCCGCGAACTATTCTTGTAAAGTTCAAAACTCTTACTTACATTTGTAACATTTGTCGCGTCTTCTCGCAGTTTTAAGCAGTCTTCTTCTATTTGTATTGATCGTGTATATATGTGAATATGTGTAAGGAAAAGAAATACACTGGTATTTCAGAATATCTTCTACGAAGATTGTTTCGACATATGGTGCGTGCAAAAACGATCGAAGATATTGCCGATTAACTAGGCAGGAAATCTTTGTCGGCTCTTGGTGCGTGTATTGCTCGAATATCCAGATATCTGAGCTTGTGGGGGGGAAAAAACGATTTTTTCCAGTAATCAGCGACAGCAAGTTTTACACGTTTCTACTTATAATGTACATTAAAAGTGCGGCAAGTAGAGCCAGTTACGATTCTTCTGTATTTAATCCTGAAACATACAAAATAAGGAAGAGACTGTGACTAAATCTGGTCTTTGTAAAAGAAGAAATGCGATTACTACTTTTTTCTACCGTATCAAATTTATTAGTCTATCATGTATTGACTTTTTTTTTTTTTTTTTTTTTTTCTTTTCAAGGAAAACACTATCGTTCAATAGAATTATGAGGTAGTGTCCATTAAAATGTGAATAACACGATAATCTGTTGCTGCTTTTTTTTTAGGTTTGCACTTTATGCATACCTGGTCAAGACGATTTCGTGGCAAATTCGTGTAGTATGTCACAAGCCATTTCAAGATTGTTCCTAGTAATACCGAGAGCTCTAATCACGGCGTCTTGTGCGAATCCGAGAGCCGTCAGCTTGGAAATGTGTTCGACGTTCACGTTCTCGTATGCCGCGGATTCTGGCTTAGAAGAACCGGTGGGATTGTCCTTACCTCTCATCAGGGCGGACAATCGAGCTGTATTCGCTTCCAGATTAATGTTCCTCACGACGTGTTGTCTCGTACCGGGTATCACGATCGTGTTCTCGTAATGGTGATCCTGTCTGTTGTGCTCTTTGCTGGTTGCTTTTGGAGGTCGTGGCACCGACAATGGTGGTGGAACCGGTGGCACATTATTGCTAGACGTAATTTGGCTGGTCATCGCCGAAGATCCGCCACTGATACGACTAGATTTCTCAGGTAAAGTCGGCGGTGGTTGCTGTTGCGTTGTGGACAAATGATTTCCTTGTGATCGACGAACGTGACTTCTGACTACTGTAAATGGTGCAGAAGGTGGCATTGGAGACGGTGAAGAGGCACGATGTAGCATATCGTACCCTGTTTCGGAGTTTACTGGTAAAATAAAACAAACATCGATGTTATAAAGCAACTTAATTAGACAGAATAGAAAGGAATAATTAACATCGCAACAAATTCTGTTTCTCTAAATTGTTTTACTTTTTATTGCTTACTGTTATTATTTTGCTGATTGTCAGTATTAGAATTGAATGTCGTTTGAGCTGTCGATGAAGGTGGTGGTGGAGCATTCTCTTTTGGAACAGTTAACAGACGACCATTCCTCAAATGATTATTTGGCGTGGGGGATGGAGAGGGTCGTCGAGGAGGTAGCGGCGGGCTTGGCACAATTCTTCGTGTCGAAACTGGCGAGTTTGTTGGACTGGAATCTTCTTCTTCATCCGAATCGTAACACATCAATCCACAGTGACCATTACACAAATCCATGATTTCCTAAAACATTAAAAATAAACGAAAAACATGCATTAATATCTATGACATAGGCCAACAGAAATAAGATTGTTTTAGTCTGATAACGTTTGCTATTATTTAACGCAAGAAGACGCATAATTGCGTAGAAAATATATTTTATTCGATTCTGATTTTAAGTAATGATAAATTTGTTAATGATTAATAAAATTCTATAATCGAATAAATCTTTTTAAAACTATATTGAGTAAACAAGAATCGTTTAAATTAATATAAAGAAAAAGAATGTAGCAAAAAAACCTGTATGAGAAAGAACATCACAATTAAGAACGAGCATAATTACAAAGCGATAAAGCAGAAGGTCATAATGCATTTATTCACTTACCTGCGTTCAATGAGTCAAAATAAATTTCCTTCGGCTATGTACATTATCGATTAGTTTTCGATCATGCAGCGGGCAGAGCAATGGACCCAGTAGATAACATTATGAAATAAAGATAAACGATCATGCGAACGATATAACGATGTAACACCTTGGTTCATTTTCAGTAGTTCCCTGTTGCTGGAACACTGATTCAATAGGCGTGGAAATTAGAATCCAGCAAAAGGGATGCATGTATACAATATGCAAAAGTAACACGATGTAATGATAATACAATTTTATTAAAAAAAAAAGAAAAGAAGATAGAAAAAGAAAAAACGAAAAGAAAACAAAGAACATATTTCTCAGATCCCTAATATCTTACAATGAATAGGAAGAAATGTACGCTACAATTTGTAATGTTTATGAATTATTTATTTTAGACCTCTTTCATTGCTGGATATGCACAGCATGAATGGATCTAAATGACTGATCAATTAGCAGCACTAGTCATTGTACAAATTACGCTAATGGATACACGTGAACGCAGTAAAAAAATCTATCTTTAATTTTAAGTTTTTAGTGCAACATGTCGTAGACTTTGTTTACTATCTATAGATTCGTAGATATAGGGATACGTGATACTACGCTTAAGAAATTATTACTCCCCTTTTTTAGATTACTAACTGCCAATTTATACCTTAAAAAAATATAAATTTTATTTTTATGGTGAATTCGACTTTTTAATTGCTCTTGCATGCATCAATGCATACAGGATCTACAGCAGTAAGGTATTGAAAAAAAGGAAAGGGAAGATGATAACGTATATACCACAGCATCAAACTTCGGCATGAAGTGCTACCATACAATCACTGGTATAACTCCTTAAAGTTCATTTTATGCGTGAATAGAATAAATAATAAATATTTTAAAGTAAAGAAAAATAATAACATCTTTTCCCTGATAAAGATGTCGCATGTTATTACATTGTTTCTATCGCCAACAGGTACATAATTAATTCTAATAAAATACAACGAATGAACGACTGTTCATCCATGGGTTACGTAGCATTCCTATTGCTCGATGTAAGCAACGTCATTTCCGTTGGAAGATCACTCTGTTTTATATATCTGCCTCTTATTTCTTAGTACTACAAAAATCACTATTTCCTTTTGTTCTATACTTTTACCATGTCATTCCTTATATTCGTGAACATAATTCGATATACACATTAATAAAAAACCAATTAATAAAAAGAATTTAAATTTATATCAAACAAAACACGAAGCGAGGAGTGTCGAATCAAGGTCTCGTTAAACGGATTTCAGTTACAGCGAAAGATTTCCTAATTGTGCGGACATAACGCAAGTTTATGAACGGGTTAATACTCTGTTGAAAAAATATTGACGTTACAAATCTCTTATTTAATAAATAATGCAATCATATGTAGAGATGAAGCATTCTAACTTCAAGTCTTGTATGCATACACCACAAAGAAGACGCTGCCAGCTATACATTGGCACATGCATTTAAAATATGATTGGTTTCTTGATTAGTCGCGAGCAAAAACCTTTACTCTATTGTACAAATGTGATCCATATGTAATTATTATCGTAAAGTTGATATGGGCATCGACTACAATGTTATCTCTAAATATTATCTGTTTGTCGTAAGTAAAATGTACGTTCCATTATTTTAACTAAATCGTTGCACAGCAAGTACAACATAGTGATGTGTATGTTAAACGGTACGAAGAGTGTGACTGAGTGCAAACGCAGTTGTAGTAATGAAACAAGAACGGTGACTCGTACAATAAGCCCTCGATTTTGTAATGCAAAAAAGCAACCTACCTTAGGGTCTCCATAAACCGGAAGATTTTTTGTAAATTGTGACACATACAAACAAGTAATTTAAAAACACATGTTAGTTTAAATAAACACGTGAACTGTAAAAAACATTCATATTAATCGTTTGTAAACTTAGGCTTTCTCAGAATTATTCTGTGAATCATTCTATATACAAATAATGCAAAGAAAAAAAAAAAAGAAAAAGAAAAATGAAAAGAAAAATAGAAAATACAATTCCAACGAAGCTTATATAGAGACAAAAAAGTTGGTCCCTTTTTACATTATTTACTTTCCGAAATATTAACTTTAGTAAGTTCGTCATTATATTTAAACTTGCATACCTCATAAAAGGTATCACGTTTGATGATAATTCTATAAATGACATGACATGACAATCGTACAAACTCGAGATCTCACATGAATTGCATGAAGCATTCTTTAAAAATGGGGTGTGTTGCTAGAAGTTGTTATACATAGAGCACACTTAATGTAATGAGGGTAGGTGCTACTCCTAGTCGGATACCTCGGTGTCCGGGTCAAGATCCCGTGTGGGAGTCGACGCATTACTAGCAGATGCTGATTGTGTTCCCGGTCGATGTGTTCTTCGTGGATCGAACGGATCGATTACTATTTGTTCAGTCCCTTTAATTTCAGCTCGACAAAATGGACAACCTTGTCCCTCAGAATCCTACAAAAGTATTTACTTGTTTTTATTCTTACGGTATTTTCTTGCAAACAATTCGAAAATATATAGATTAAGTAAAATATTAATACCTGCCAAGCTGTGAGACATGGAGTACAAAGAAGATGTCCGCAAGGTTCTATCCTCACATCTTTGTCATTCTCTGCACAAATTTTACATAATTGGAATGTACTACCCATTTCGCAATATAATTCGTACTGTTCTGCTGTGACTTTTATGTGTTCTTCAGGAGTGGGTTGAACTGCCCATGTTAAATCTGGATTTATATTACGGCCATCAGGGTATAAGTAGCTAAAAACAAATTATTAAGTTTAATTAGAAATTTTAAACTAGTAATTTTTTATAAGTAAAGAAATAGTGTGCTTACAATCCTTCCCTATATCCATCTAGCAGTGCTTGACAAAGACTTTTATTGTGAGGTATTGTTTGGAGGATATCGCCATCCGATGTAACATAACCAATAGCCCACTGTCCTAACCTCGTGCAACTTAGTCTGAATACATAACTTCCAGGTCTAGTACTACAATACTTTTGTAAACGTGCTTTCACTTCGTCATAAGTAAGAAAAGCTACGTATCCAGGATGTGTCACAGCCAGAATTTTCCAGTTACGAAGAAGTGTAGACCATGGTTGAAATAACCTATAATAATAAGTAAATTTATTATAATTATATAAGACAAATCGCTTTCTATGTTTACAAACTTACCTCGTAAATACATCGAATTCAAAGTTTGAGATATAATCATTGCACGTGAGATCTATCGTCGACTTTAATGCCATGGCTTGTAATCCAGAACTTATTGGATGAACTTCGTTTAACTTGTCTTTGAAAACTTTCCATGGAACCAGCGTACTGAAAACATATATAAAAGTGACTTTTTAGTAATATATGTACAAACAATACCACTCCAATAATACGGTCCTAACCTAACAACTAACTGATATTACATTATTTACAGCATACACAGTTATTGTAATCTAGATCATTATAATTAATAAAAATGAATTTGATGTCATTTTTCCTTGTTACAAAATATTGAGTAACCGGTTCGCATACAGGTGCATATTGCGCCTGTATGGGAGCCAATAAAAGCTGTAAGTTCATAAATGATACGCCAGTGTAAAGACAGAGCTCTTGGAGTGCAGTTCTATCCCTAGTTTTCTCTTTGCGACATTTGACTACATATTGCTGGTAAGGTTCATTTAGTTTCCCTTACAAACGTTATATTCTCAAGTTTCATAATCATTTCATAAACACCTCCATTACATCGCACAAGAAAATCCAAAATTAAAACAGAATGATTAGGCGCAAAATATCACAACTCATGCAATTCATTGAGGTTTATCCAGTGAACGACAGATGGCAATCGATTTAAGCTTGCCGTAAACATTGTCAAAAAATATTCACTTCATCGTTTTACTTTATTCTATTTAATACATTATTTCAAATATGATTAACTTTTACTGCGATTATGAAAAATATTACATAATTCGTACAAACAGCACAAGTTTACTCGGTTGAAGTACCATATAGCTTATCACATGTAATCCAAATAATCAGTTGATTATAATACAATAAATAGAATGATGATTTTACGTTTTGTTAAGTTACAAAATAAATACAAATAGTGCTTATATAAAACTTTTCATAATATAAGATGTAGTGTTTGTACTGAAAAATTTCAGGAACATAGTTGTGCGTCTTTATTGACTTCCTCACCCATATATTGTACAACGAAGAATGAATATTTTAAAACTACTACTGCCGGTGGGCTTTGTTCAAGTCAGAAATTTTTCAGGCACGTACTACAAGTTTGATATCAACTGTTTCCCTAAACCTGTTGTTTCCCTGTTGCAAGAAATGAAAAAGCTTATTTATATAAAAAAAACACCATTACGACAATATTATTTTGGAAAAAATATCATTTTTGATATAAACACCAAAATCTAGTCATTAACTTCTAGGTGTGCTTTCAAAGAATCTATCTCTTCAAATATTTATTTCATTGAATATTCAAATTTCAACATATCCGGAAAGTCGTGACGCAGCGTAAGTGAAACGACGTACGTCTCACATATCATCTTTACTGAATGCTCGCAGTATCACAATACAGTGTTACACAGATATGCAATAATATCACACAAGAATATTGTAACAATGAAAATAAGATTGTTATAAATACCCCGCTAAATAACATATTCAACTATCATGCTAAATGTAACCTTGTTGCATACGTGATCGATATTGTCTCATGTTGATGGCAATACAATCTACGCATATCTCAAAATCACGAATTATCGTTATATGGCGTAAACATCATTTAGAATGAAAAGCTTTATAATAAAAGATATACCTCTTATATTTAAATGTTAAAAAGATGAAAAGGATGAAAAGTACAATATATAATTTTTATTTCGTGGTGTGTTTTTTGACATTTCTCTCGATAATAATAACAGTGACAAAGCTCAGTAGTAGTAATATCCAATTTACTAATATTATTAAAAAGTATTTTACTTCCCCATGTTTGGTATGTGCTTTTAATATCCTGAATAATTCACTTGTTATGTAAATTACATTTTTAGAATTCGTATTAGATTTTTTTAATACATACATTGAGATATTTTAAACATCGATCGAAATTATTTCAGTTATAGCAGCAACTATGAGTGGGAACGATAATTACAAAGAAGCGAAATCGATTTACGATTTCACTGCTAAATCCATAAAAGGTGAAGAAGTTCCTCTATCCAAGTAAGTAATATATTATGTGTTCATCCATGTTCAGGGACGTGCGAATATATTTTTTACCTACTTACAGTTACAAAGGTCACGTTTGTTTAATCGTAAACGTAGCATCAAAGTGCGGCCTTACAGCCACAAATTACAAACAACTGAATGAACTGTACGATGAGTATGCTGACTCTAAAGGTAAGATATACAAATTATATCCGTTTTATTTTCCGAAACGATTGTTGAAAGATCGTGCTTTTAGGTTTACGAATCTTGGCGTTTCCCTGTAACCAATTTAATGGACAGGAACCAGGAGGTACCGAAGAAATATGCAGTTTTGCCGATCGACAAAAGGTATAGGAATGCGAATCTCTTAATCCGATGAACATTCTACCATTTTGATTTTTATTAAGTACACTATTATATTTTGCTTCAGGTTAAATTCGATATATTCGAAAAGATTGACGTCAATGGAGACAAGGCGCATCCTTTATGGAAATATCTAAAGAAAGAACAAGGAGGAATTTTGGGTGATTTCATAAAATGGAACTTCACAAAATTCATCGTGAACAAAGAAGGCAAAGTGGTTGAACGTCATGGTCCGAACGTGGATCCCAACAGTTTGAAAAACAATTTCGAAAAATACTTCTAAGCATTTTTCTACTATTATTTAATATATATGCAATGATTTTTATTAGTAGCACTATTTGCAATCAATCGATATCGTTAAGAACGATATATGGACTGTGAATTATTCTTATCCATTATAAGCTTTTAGATAAATAGTTTTTTTATTCAATGAAGTTTCTTATTTAGTTATCGAATATTGCACATCTTCTATTTGTAAACAAGTGTTGTAAGTATTGATATTATATCAACGAAGAAATAAATGTTATATCATCAAAAGATCGCGTTTTCAGCACAAGAAGATAATATACTTTATACATGTATAATATATGTACTTGTTACAACGTTCATTTATTAAAATTTTTCATTTCACTACATTTATAGCATTGTTTCGTTTAAATGATTTTACATTTTAGTCGCACATTTTATCAAAAACAATGCTTTGTTACAAGCTTTTCTCGGCGCGTTTTACTTTGCCTCTTTTTATGGTGGCAAATGTCTGTCCCGCGCACTTTTGCGCTACGTCACGAAATTCCTGACCTTGTCTATTTTTAGCGTCATTAGTGTCTTTTATTTAGCCATCAATCTGCAACCCTCTTCTCTCCATCTTTCTTAACATAGTGAAAATCAAACATAGTCAGGCTTGATTCGATGTCACGCGATTTTGCCTGATACGCAACAGCCTGCCCAGGGAAACTGATTCAACGTCCTGTGCTTGGAAAAATAGGTCAATGTATCCCAGGCAGATTCGAGTAACACGATGACATAATTACAGGCCATCATGTCCCCAGCGGGTCAAGGCGAATACTCAACTCGGTCCGTGAAATACTTCTCTACCTATAATGTCCCCCCCCCCCTTTTCCCTTTTTCTCGTAACGCATTTAAAATTCATATTACGAAAATAGACACCTGGCGTGTTCGAATAAGAGGATGAAAAAGAAATAGAAGGAGCAAAAGAAGAAAGAACTACGATTCACGGAGTTTCGTGTCCTTCCTGAATTTCAATCCTGAGCCGCTTTACGTCATCATTAAACTGGGTCACGTCCTCTATTGCAGGAGTACTATCTCGGAATTGAATGTTCCGTGATATATCTGTATTGCACACGCGTATGTATACATCGGCGATGCGTGGCCAACGTACAAAACGAAGCTGAGAGATACTACCGCTACAATTAGTCGTCCTTGCTTGCCGACCGATCCAAACCTCACCTCCATTCATAGATCGCTGCTTTTCCAACGTACCTATCTTTCCATCCGTATGATGTTTTCGATTTCTGTGCAACTACCGCTCCAAATTTAATCGTCAAATCTAACGTCAAATAATTTTACTAATCTTTCATATTTTATAACATCAGGGTAATAGCACGGCTCCTTTTAACAATTTTAACTCGCGATCGATTCTGCGCTGTTATAGAGATTTTGTTAAGGCAGGTACTAAAAATATCGTGCGGTAATATATTAATGATTAGATGACTGAGAACGATGCGATGGTAAGAATCCACGAGCCATCGTTATCACGCAGCTCTTTCGAAATTTATATATCTTAGCGGACAAAAGAAAATCCCGAAATGATCGACAGATAATTGTATTGAACCTTAAAATCCAACAATTCTCAAATTCTCAAATTGATACGGAATTTTGTTCCAGAATTTTACTTTCTCGTTGTTCCATTTGCTTTAACGATGGACGTAGCGCAAAAGGGCAACACGACCCGAACTTGAAATTTGCCTGCTTCTAATTACACCTTTCGCATTCACGAGGTAAAGTTTCTAACCATCGATGGCTAAATGTGATTACGCAATAGACAGCAAAAATATACCCATGGAAAATGTCAGTGGAACGATCGGAGTACATAGCGCGTTTCAAGGATGGTTCGCTTATTTCAAAGGTTTTGCACGCTCGTGTGAATCCGTCGGCTGATTCCCTTGACGATGGATGCCTGTGTTAATCGTATTATCGGTATTATATCGGGTATCACAGTCATTGCTCTACTAAGCCAAGGATGGTTTTAAAGGCGCACACAGAACTACTACGCGTCGTGTGTCCACGCGTTCTTTTATATCCGACCGATATGTAATTAACTTTCAAACACATGCTTGCCTTTAACGTGTAAATGCATCATTGCGTAATCGGTAGGCGCTTTAAATCTCCAAATTATATTTGAAAAACGAAAGAAACAGCTAAGAACAACTAGGAAACGCGGTACTTTACTGCCTGCAAGCATATCGTGTATATAGCATCCCACGGTTAAGCTCTGCAATTATTCCACACCTTTCTACCTCATCGGGAGACTCTTTCGTTCGAAACAATTATCTGCTCGTAGATACGAACGACGCCAAACTCCAGTCCTCTCGCCGATAAGAGATACGATTTACCGAATAAACGAAAGGAAGCAAACACTTGGCTGTTCTGATAAACGTAAGTAAAGAGTAGGATCCCGGTTCGTGGACGCGGCCACACCGATTCGTACAGTTCGCTCCGCTTAATTCGCTTTAATCGCGACGTCACGTCCCCTTCCTTCCGCTTCGGCTCACGTCCGGATGCGAGCTTAACTGGCCGACTACGAAAGGGGAGGAGGGTACAGACCTCTTTGCTCGTAACTCTTCAGACACGGATAGCTGATACGCATCGGTCCTACTCTATCAATGCGGTTCCAACCCCTGCCGACCGGAATTAATATAGTATCCTCCGCTAACAATAAGTATCCTCCGGGACGAGCATGTCTTGCCTTTCACACACCTCCATTTTCCCACCCACGCCGTTAAACGTCGCTAATGATTTTCAACAGTTTGCCTGCCCAACCTATTTTCAATACTTGGTCATTCGTGGGTCTCCTCGAACGAAGCTAGCGCGTTTCTTCGTCTACCGGATTACGACGATTCCTATCTGCTCACCTTCTTCACTCTCGTTCTCTTCTTTCTTCGATTTTATTTCATCTCCTGTGTTCGGGATTTTACTACGTTCTACGCGTTGCACGCTTCGGAACAGAAAATGTATTTGTTTAGCGAGTTATATCGCGTAATTCTTCAAAGTTTACATTGCCTTATTCTGTGCGAAAGTTAAAAAGGAAGGTCGAGTCGTAAAGCTACCCCCGCAAAGATATTTGTATATCGGTCATAAAAGAAGCGTTTTTCATTGCTTGGAAACGCAATATGGTTGCAATGATATTTTCTTTTGTTCCATTCGATCGAGGTCTTTTCTCTCGAACAAGAGACCTTCGAGGGCGAGAGAACACTGCATCGTACTGTAAAGTCGAACGAGGCTCGCAAACGCGACATATTGCATCCGCGTCGACGCCCTCTTTTCAAGACATCAGATCCGCTGTGCACCTGATACCCGATATCTCAAGAATAAACAGAGGCGTGCAAACATCGGGATTCTTTCCAACGGAATTCCAAATATATCGATCGCTTCGACGTCGCATCGGTCGAATTAACGCGTTCCTCTCTTTCTACCTTTAGTTTTAGAACGGATGCCGTAAGTCGATGATTCACGCTCTTTCTTCTGACTCTATCTAAACGTTTGATACACCGCTACGCCGTATAAAATATAACGCACGAAAGTCGCTGTGAATATTGGCCACTTTGTCCCCGAAGAGGACAGAGACTCTGGCGTTCAATTATTTTCACCAGAGGGGAAAAGGGAACCGGAGATACGTTAATGAAATAATCGTAGGAGACGAAGAAACCGGAATGTTCAACCTCGTTGAATTCCATTCTGCCTCACCACTTTTTTCTCATATGGCTTTCCCAACCCACATCCGGATGTATCGTTATAAGTATACATCGTAGTGAAAGAGCAGAAGAGAGAAGATTCTGCCCCCCAGCTCGAGCCAGCACAAAGTACAATCCTTCGCGACTATAGATTACAGAACGGTGCAACGAATCCACTACTATCCTCCCATCTCCTCTCTCTGTGTCACGGATAGATGACTTCGGTCTTCTTTTCGATAAAAGCTCATCCCTTGCCACCGTTTCCGGTATACTCGTCATTAAAAACATCCATTAACAAGTCGAGGATACGTTCGCACGCGAAACGTGGATTTCATTTCGTCCGAATACATTAGCGTGTTACGAATCGATGCGCCGATAAAGGAAAACACGAGTTTGGAATTACAGAAAAAAAAAAAAAAAAAAAAAA